>NW_027174081.1:300000-405000 GCF_000499845.2 Phaseolus vulgaris
TTCCTGCCGTGATCAACGAGATGACTATGGGATCGTTGTCATGAGGCACAATGTCCCGAAGATCTTGCTTGGTGAATGTAATGTCCACTTCTGGCGAGTGGTCTTCAAACATATCCACCGTCATCACAGACCTCGCGTACCTCTTCCTCTGTGATGCGGTGCATCCACCCCCTGAGAAACCCCCTGCAATGGTGTGGATTTCCCCGTGTGGGCATCTCGTGCTGCTGAGCCTCTCCACCTGCTGGTTGGGAGCTCGACGCGCCCCCCGTCCTTCTATCCAGCAGATAATCATTCAGGAACCCGCTCTTGACCAAATCGTCGAGCTGGTATCCCAAAGCTAAACATGAGTCTAAGGTGTGGCCAAAGCCTTGGTGAAACTCACACCAGGCGTCTGGCTTTGGTCCCAGCACCTTGTCGCCCACCTTCTCGGGCGCTTTCAACCTAGCAGATATGTTGGGAATGGT
The DNA here is from genome assembly GCF_000499845.2 of Phaseolus vulgaris. Classification (NCBI taxonomy): domain Eukaryota; kingdom Viridiplantae; phylum Streptophyta; class Magnoliopsida; order Fabales; family Fabaceae; genus Phaseolus; species Phaseolus vulgaris. Next base: position 300,465 of record NW_027174081.1, read on the forward strand.
GATCAGGTCCGCCAGTCCCATAACAAACTTGTACTCCCGGCGTGCTGGTTGCGGGCGTCCTTGGCCCCTGCCCTTGTTCTTCCTTGGATCATAAGGATGGCGAGTCCTCTAATCCCTCCTGGCCGCCGCTGTCTCCAGCACCCTCTGTGGCTAGATCCTGGTCTGGGCGCGTGGCCTAGCGGGAGCCACGCTTCCCCTCTTCTCGGCGACTTCACTCTCATCGGCGATGTGGGCCACCGCAAGTCGCCTGACCTCAGCAAACGTGGCAGGGTGAGCCCTGATCAATGCCTCGCAGAATGGTCCCGGCAGCACGCCCTTCTTAAATGCGTAGACCAATATTTCTTCATCTTTGGCCGGCGATCTGACCATCTGCGCCCCAAAGCGATTCAGGTAGTCCCTGAGGGACTCTCCCTGATACTGCCTTATATCAAACAAATCATAAGACACCCTGGGCGGTGCCTTATTCACAATGTACTGCTCGACGAAAATCTTAGAGAACTGTTGGAAGTTGGTTATGTGACCGGTAGGCAGGCTCACAAACCATTCCAGCGCCGTTCCCTGGAGTGTGCTCACAAACATCTTGCAGTACACGGCATCTGACCCTCCCGACAGCATCATCTGCGTATGGAACGTGGTGAGATGAGCCTCAGGATCCTCCACGCCGGTAAAAACAGCCTTAACAGGTACCACACTCGCAGGAATGGGCGTGTCAGTAATCGCCTGAGCGAAAGGCATAGGAAAAACACGAGGCGGCGTTAACGGCGCGACCTCTTTAGCAATAGGACGCCCTCGCTGCTCCTGAAGAGCTTGACGCAGCTCCTCAGTCAATTTGCTAAGCTCATCATTCCTGGCCCGAGAGGCGACCAGGTCCTCATGCATTCTCGCCTGTTCTATGCGCGAGGCTTCCACATTCGCCTGCAACGAACGCATAATCTCCACCATCTGCGCCATAGTCATGGCGCCGGCGCCTTCAGCAGCAACGGGCGCAACTGGACTTGAACGGTTGCTTCTCATTTTTCTCATGAAACTTGACGAATCACAGAGTGCAATGAACAACACTTCCTTCAGCGACGATCGATTCAGCGATCACTCGGTCAAAAATTCGCGAAACTGCGCAAGGAACCTCAAGAACACAGCGAACCTCCACAGAAACCTGCGACTCCACCAGAAACCACCGCTTCTTCCTCGAAAAATCAAACAAGCGAAAGAACTCAAATCTTCACCGAACAAATCTCGCGTAAGCAGCAGAAAACTTCACTTCACCGAACAAAAACCCGAACGAACGGTAGAAACGCGAAATCACCGAACGAAAACTAGATGAACAGCGAACAATGGTTGCACCAGCACACAACCACACAGAAAACTGCGAAAACCTCCAAGAACTCTCGCTGTGGATGGGAACAGGTTTTACACGGCCCCACGGTGGGCGCCTGAGGATCCTGCCTGTTGACCAAAACGTTGGAGCTTGCCTCGTCAAACTTGGATCGACGTGTGCCCCGCGTCAACCTCCGTCCTTCGTCACGATCCACCTCAAGAACCTGCAAAAGAACAGAGCGGCGCCGCTGCGGCCGATCGCACTCCAACGCCCAAGTCAGTGACCGAATCACCAAATACTAAGAGCAACACTCAAGAACTCTCTCAAGGAACCGTGAACCAGTTCTCTCTTACTCAGTATACTCAAGAACTCGTAAAGAAGACAATCTGAACGTGCGTACCTCAGAAGTTCGTTGGGAAACCCTTATATACCTGGTCACTTTCTCTCTCCTGGCAGTTACACATCTGGACACGTGGCTCGCATCCAGCTGTACACGTGCCATCATCTGGAGCCTCCTTGACTTGGTCGCTGCTTCTGACTCTCCTTTGGCTAAGTTACTTATGCATGATATTGCTCAATGCATAGCTAACTTGGAGCGCGATCTCTATAGGGATTGGCGAGTTAGGGTGCCTTCGTACACCTTCCCTGTGGTCTCGCCGGCCGCCTTCATAATCTGCCCCACCTTCATCTTCGGCGATGTGCTTGCTCCGGCGATCTCTAATCACTTGGTCGCCTGGGTTTACATTTGGCGACTTCATCTTCAACTTAATAACTGGAGATCGGAGATCGGAGCACGCCAACTTAATAACTGGACATCGGAGATCGGAGCACGCCAATAACTGGCGACTACACGAGCCTCCCGACCTCCTTCCCTTCTGCCAACCTGGAGTCTCATCAATACGCCTATACAATAGCTTGATGTGACGTCATCACTTCCGACTACCAGGGCGGTACATATTATTATACAGAACATTCACTTTCTTATAGTTTCCTAGGTTATAAAACCTTGGATTGTAAATGAAAGAAGTATTAAACATATCAAAACACAATTTTAACACATGAAATTGTTTCTCAAAGATATCTATCATAAGTGTTTCAATCAGTTTATAGACCTTAGATTGTAAAAGAAGTATTAAACATATCAAAATACAATTTGAACACATGAAATGGTTTTTCAAAGGTATCATAAGTGTTTGAATCAATTAATAGACCTTATATTGTAAAAAATATATGAAAACAATATTTTAACACATGAAGTTGTTTTTAAAAGATATTCATAAGTGTTTCAATCAATTAATAGACTAAGATTGTAAAAGAAATATTAAACATATCAAAACACAATTTTAACACATGAAATTGGTTTTCAAAGATATCATAAGTGTTTTCAATCAATTAATAGCGAAAAGAACAAGAAGTGATACACTTGTTTTCGATAGTTAAGATACTTTTAAACTATTATTATACAGAACATTCACTTTTTTATAGTTTCCTAGGTTATAAAACCTTGGATTGTAAATGAAAGAAGTATTAAACATATCAAAACACAATTTTCACACATGAAATTGTTTTTCAAAGATATCTATCATAAATGTTTCAATCAGTTAATAGACCTTAGATTGTAAAAGATGTATTAAACATATCAAAATACAATGTAAACACATGAAATGCTTTTTGAAAGGTATCATAAGTGATTGAATCAATTAATAGACCTTAAATTGTAAAAAATATATGAAAACACAATTTTAACGCATGAAATTGTTTTTCAAAGATATTCATAAGTGTTTCAATCAATGAATAGGCTCAGATTGTAAAACAAATATTGAACATATCAAAGCAGAATTTTAACACATGAAATTGGTTTTCAAAACACATGAAATATGTGTGTCAATCAATTAATTGATCTTAGTTTGTAAAAGAAGTATTAAACATATCAAAATACAATTTGAACACATGAAATGGTTTTTCAAAGGTATCATAAGTTTTTGAATCAATTAATAGACCTTAGATTGTAAAAAATATATGAAAACACAATTTTAACACATGAAATTGTTTTTCAAATATATTCATAAGTGTTTCAATCAATTAATAGACCTTATATTGTAAAAGACATATAAAACATATCAAAACATAATTTTAACACATGAAATTGGTTTTCAAAGATATCATAAGTGTTTTCAATCAATTAATAGCGAAAAGAACAAGTTGCAAACATTTAGTTAAGTAATACGCTTGTTTTCGATACTTAAGATACTTTTAAACTATTATTATACAGAACATTCACTTTCTTAAAGTTTCCTAGATTATAAAACCTTGGATTGTAAATGAAAGAAGTATTAAACATATCAAAACACAATTTTAACACATGAAATTGTTTTTCAAAGATATTTATCATAAGTGTTTCAATCAGTTAATAGACATTAGATTGTAAAAGAAGTATTAAAGATATCAAAATACAATTTGAACACATGAAATGGTTTTTCCAAGGTATCATAAGTGTTTGAATCAATTAATAGACCTTAGATTGTAAAAATTATATGAAAACACAATTTTAACACATGAAATTGTTTTTCAAAGATATTCATAAGTGTTTCAATCAATTAATAGACTAAGATTGTAAAAGAAATATTAAACATATCAAAACACAATTTTAACACATGAAATTGGTTTTCAAAGATATGCTAAGCGTTTTCAATCAATTAATAGCGAAAAGAACAAGTTGCAAACATTTAGTTAAGTAATACGCTTGTTTTCGATAGTTAAGATATTTTTAAACTATTATTATACAGAACATTCACTTTCTTATAGTTTCCTAAGTTATAAAACCTTGGATTGTAAATGAAAGAAGTATTAAACATATCAAAACACAATTTTAACACATGAAATTGTTTTTCAAAGATATCTATCATAAGAGTTTCAATCAGTTAATAGACCTTAGATTGTAAAAGAAGTATTAAAGATATTAAAATATAATTTGAACACATGAAATGGTTTTTCAAAGGTATCATAAGTGTTTGAATGAATTAATAAACTTTGATTGTAAAAAATATATGAAGACACAATTTTAACACATGAAATTGTTATTCAAAGATATTTATAAGTGTTTCAATCAATTAATAGACTAAGATTGTAAAAGAAATATTAAACATATCAAACCAAAATTTTAACACATGAAATTGGTTTTCAAAGATATCATAAGTGTTTTCAATCAATTAATAGCGAAAAAAACAAGTTGCAAACATTTAGTTAAGTAATACGCTTGTTTTCGATAGTTAAGATACTTTTAAACTATTATTATACAAAACATTCACTTCCTTATAGTTTCGAGGTTATAAAACCTTGGATTGTAAATTAAAGAAGTATTAAACATATCAAAACACAATTTTAACACATGAAATGATTTTTCAAAGCTATCATCAGTGTTTGAATCAATTAATAAACCTTAGTTTGTAAAAAATATATGAAAACACAATTTTAACACATGAAATTGTTTTTCTAACATATTCATAAGTGTTTCAATCAATTAATAGACTAAGATTGTAAAAGAAATATTAAACATATCAAACCAAAATTTTAACACATGAAATTTGTTTTCAAAGATATCATAAGTGTTTTCAATCAATTAATAGCGAAAAAAACAAGTTGCAAACATTTAGTTAAGTAATACGCTTGTTTTCGATAGTTAAGATACTTTTAAACTATTATTATACAGAACATTCACTTCCTTATAGTTTCGAGGTTATAAAACCTTGGATTGTAAATTAAAGAAGTATTAAACATATCAAAACACAATTTTAACACATGAAATGATTTTTCAAAGCTATCATCAGTGTTTGAATCAATTAATAAACCTTAGTTTGTAAAAAATATATGAAAACACAATTTTAACACATGAAATTGTTTTTCTAAGATATTCATAAGTGTTTCAATCATATAATAGACTAAGATTGTAAAAGAAATATTAAACATATCAAAACACAATTTTAACACATGAAATTGGGTTTCAAAGATATCATAAGTGTTTTCAATCAATTAATAGCGAAAAGAACAAGTTGCAAACATTTAGTTAAGTAATACGCTTGTTTTCGATAGTTAAGATACTTTTAAACTATTATTATACGGAACATTCACTTTCTTATAATTTCCTAGGTTATAAAACCTTGGATTATAAATGAAAGAAATATTAAACATATCAAAACACAATTTTAACACATGAAATTGTTTTTCAAAGATATCTATCATAAGTGTTTCGATCAGTTAATAGACCTTAGATTGTAAAAGTAGTATTAAACATATAAAAATAAAATTTGAACACATTAAATGGTTTTTCAAAGGTATCATAAGTGTTTGAATCAATTAATAGACCTTAGATTGTAAAATATATATGAAAACACAATTTTAACACATGAAATTGTTTTTCAAAGATATTCATAAGTGTTTCAATCAAGTAATAGACTAAGATTGTAAAAGAAATATTAAACATATCAAAACACAATTTTAACACATGAAATTGATTTTCAAAGATATCATAAGTGTTTTCAATCAATTAATAGCGAAAAGAACAAGTTGCAAACATTTAGTTAAGTAATACGCTTGCTTTCGATAGTTAAGATACTTTTAAACTATTATTATACAGAACATTCACTTTCTTATAGTTTCCTAGGTTATAAAACCTTAGATTGTAAATGAAAGAAGTATTAAACATATCAAAACACAATTTTAACACATGAAATTGTTTTTCAAAGATATCTATCATAAGTGTTTCGATCAGTTAATAGACCTTAGATTGTAAAAGAAGTATTAAACATATCAAAATACAATTTAAACACATGAAATGGTTTTTCAAAGGTATCATAAGTGTTTGAATCAATTAATAGACCTTAGATTGTAAAAAATATATGAAAACACAATTTTAACACATGAAATTGTTTTTCAAAGATATTCATAAGTGTTTCAATCATATAATAGACTAAGATTGTAAAAGAAATATTAAACATATCAAAACACAATCTTAACACATGAAATTGGTTTTCAAAGATATCATAAGTGTTTTCAATCAATTAATAGTGAAAAGAACAAGTTGCAAACATTTAGTTAAGTAATACGCTTGTTTTCGATAGTTAAGATACTTTTAAACTATTATTATACAGAACATTCACTTTCTTATAGTTTCCTAGGTTATAAAACCTTCAATTGTAAATGTAAGAAGTATTAAACATATCAAAACACAATTTTAAGAAATTAAATTTTTTTTCAAAGATATCTATCATAAGTGTTTCAATCAGTTAATAGACCTTACATTGTAAAAGAAGTATTAAAGATATCAAAATACAATTTGAACACATGAAATGTTTTTTCAAAATTATCATAAGTGTTTGAATCAATTAATAGACGTTAGATTGTAAAAATTATATGAAAACACAATTTTAACACATGAAATTGTTTTTCAAAGATATTCATAAATGTTTCAATCAATTAATAGACTAAGATTGTAAAAGAAATATTAAACATATCAAAACAAAATTATAACACATGAAATTGGTTTTCAAAGATATCATAAGTGTTTTCAATCAATTAATAGCGAAAAGAACAAGTTGCAAACATTTAGTTAAGTAATACGCTTGTTAAGTGGCGTGATCATCCAACAAATTCCTCCATCTTCATGAGCTTTCTCTTCTCCTTCCTTCCTTCTCCTTTTATGTTCATGTCTTAGCTTGTGTTCTTGCATTTTCGGTTCGGTATTTTAGTTCCTTTGCTGTTTTGCTTCGGTTCCTTTTGCTTTTACCGATCCTCTTTGCTTCTTCTTCATTTCTAGTTGCTGTTTTTGATTAAATTTGACAATACATGGATCTTCCATGTGAGTTTGGGTTTTGGTACTAGTCTTGCTGAGTTCTTGAACATAGAACCTTGATCCATTTCTATAAAAAAGTGCCTACCTCATATCCAACTCAAGTTGATTCCTAAGAATGTCAAGAATCATTCATATTGTGCTATTGGAATCATATCAATAAGTGTTTCAATCAATTAATAGACTAAGATTGTAAAATAAATATTAAACATATCAAAACAGAATTTTAACACATGAAATTGGTTTTCAAAGATATCATAAGTGTTTTCAATCAATTAATAGCGAAAAAAACAAGTTGAAAACATTTAGTTAAGTAATACGCTTCTCTTCGATAGTTAAGATACTTTTCAACTATTATTATACAGAACATTCACTTTGTTATAATTTCCTAGGTTATAAAACCTTGGATTGTAAATGAAATATGTATTAAACATATCAAAATACAATTTTAACACATGGAATTGTTTTTTAAAGATATCTATCATAAGTGTTTCAATCAGTTAATAGACCTTACATTGTAAAAGAAATATTAAACATATCAAAATACAATTTGAACACATGAAATGGTTTTGCAAAGGTATCATAAATGTTTCCATCAATTAATAGACCTTAGATTGTAAAAAATATATGAAAACACAATTTTAACACATTAAATTTTTTTTTTCAAAGATATTCATAAGTGTTTCAATCAATTAATAGACTAAGATTGTAAAAGAAATATTAAACATATCATAACACAATTTTTACACAAGAAATTGGTTTTCAAAGATATCATAAGTGTTTTCAATCAATTAATAGCGAAAAGAAAAAGTTGCAAACATTTAGTTAAGTAATACTTTTCTCTTCGATAGTCAAGATACTTTTAAAATATTATTATATAGAACATTCACTTTGTTATAGTTTCCTAAGTTATAAAACCTTGGATTGTAAATGAAAGAAGTATTAAACAAATCAAAACACATTTTTAACACATGAAATTGTTTTTCAAAGATATCTCTCATAAGTGTTTCAATCTGTTAATAGACCTTAGATTGTAAAAGAAGTATTAAACATATCAAAATACAATTTGAACACATGAAATGGTTTTTCAAAGGTATCATAAGTTATTGAATCAATTAATAGACCTTAGATTGTAAAAAATATATGAAAACATAATTTTAATACATGAAATTGTTTTTCAAAGATATTCATAAGTGTTTCAATCAATTAATAGACTAAGATTGTAAAAGAAATATTAAACATATTAAAACACAATTTTAACACATGAATTTGGTTTTCAAAGATATCATAACTGTTTTCAATCAATTAATAGCGAAGAGAACAAGTTGCAAACATTTAGTTAAGTAATACGCTTGTTTTCGATAGTTAAGATACTTTTAAACTATTATTATACAGAACATTCACTTTCTTATAGTTTCCTATGTTATAAAACCTTGGATTGTAAATGAAAGAAGTATTAAACATATCAAAACACAATTTTAACACACGGAATTGTTTTTCAAAGATATCTATCATAAGTGTTTCAATCAGTTAATAGACCTTAGATTGTAAGAGAAATATTAAACATATCAAAATACAATATCAACACATGAAATGGTTTTTCAAAGGTATCATAAATGTTTGAATATATTAATAGACCTTAGATTGTAAAAAATATATGAAAACACACTTTTAACACATTAAATTTTTTTTTCAAAGATATTCATAAGTGTTTCAATCAATTAATAGACTAAGATTGTAAAAGAAATATTAAACACATCAAAACACAATTTTAACACATGAAATTGGTTTTCAAAGATATCATAAGTGTTTTCAATCAATTAATAGCGAAAAGAAAAAGTTGCAAACATTTAGTTAAGTAATACGCTTCTCTTCGATAGTCACGATACTTTTAAAATATTATTATACAGAACATTCACTTTGTTATAGTTTCCTACGTTATAAAACCTTGGATTGTAAATAAAAGAAGTATTAAACATATCAAAACACATTTTTAACACATGAAATTGTTTTTCAAAGATATCTATCATAAGTGTTTCAATCAGTTAATAGACCTTAGATTGTAAAAGAAGTATTAAACATATCAAAATACAATTTGTGCACATGGAATGGTTTTTCAAAGGTATCATAAGTTATTGAATCAATTAATAGACCTTAGATTGTAAAAAATATATGAAAACATAATTTTAACACATGAAATTGTTTTTCAAAGATATTCATAAGTGTTTCAATCAATTAATAGACTAAGATTGTAAAAGAAATATTTAACATATTAAAACACAATTTTAACACATGAAATTGGTTTTCAAAGATATCATAAGTGTTTTCAATCAATTAATAGCGAAAAGAACAAGTTTCAAACATTTAGTTAAGTAATACGCTTGTTTTCGATAGTTAAAATACTTTTAAACTATTATTATACAGAACATTAACTTTCTTATAGTTTCCTATGTTATAAAACCTTGGATTGTAAATGAAAGAAGTATTAAACATATCTGTACCGCCCTGGTAGTTGGAAGTGATGACGTGGTATCCAGCTACAGTATAGGCGTGTTGACAAGACGCCAGGTTGGCAGAAGGGAAGAAGTCGGGGGACTCGTGTAGTCGCCAGTTATTAAGTTGGCGTGCTCCGATCTCCAGCATACCAGACCCGGCGATCACCAGGTTAAAGATGAAGTCGCCAGATGTAAACTCAAGCGACCAAGTGATTGGAGATCGCCGGAGTAAGCATATCGCCGAAGATGAAGGTGGTGCAGATTATGAAGGCGGCCGGCGAGACCACAGGGAAGGTGTACGAAGGCACCCTAACTCGCCAATCCAGTAGAGATCGCGCTCCCAAGTTAGCTATGCACTGGGCAGCACCATGCATAAGTAACTTAGCCAAAAGAGAGTCAGAAGCAGCGCCCAAGTCAAGGAGGCTCCAGATGATGGCACGTGTACGACTGGATGCGAGCCACGTGTCCAGCTGCGTAACTGCCAGGAGAGAGAAAGTGACCAGGTATAAAAGGGTTTCCCAACGAACTTTCGAGGTACGCACGTTCAGATTATACTCTTTACGCTTGCGAGTTCTTGAGCATACTGTGAGAGAGAACATTGCATGGTTCCTTGAGAGTTCTTGAGTGTTATTGCTCTTAGTATTTGGTGGTTCAGTCACTGACTTGGGCGTTGGAGTGCGATCGGCCGCAGCGACGCCGCTCTGTTCTTTTGCAGGTTCTTGAAGTGGATCGCGACGAAGGACGGAGGTAGAAGCGGTGCACGCGTCGATCCATTGACGAGGCAAATTCCAAGGTTCTGGTCAACAGGCAGGATCATCAGGCGCCGACCGTGGGGCCGTGTAAGACCTGTTCCCATCCACAACGTGAGTTCTTGGAGGTTTTCGTAGTTTTCTGCGTGGTTGTTCGCTGTTCGTTTAAGTTTTGTTCGGTGATTTCGCGTTTTCCATCGATCGTTTGGGTTTCTGTTCGGTGAAGTGAAGTTTTCTGCTGTTTACGCGAGATTCGTTCGGTGAGATTTGAGTTCTTTGGTTCGTTTGGTTTTTCATGGGAGAAGTGGTGGTTTCTGGTGGAGTTGCAGGTTTCTTTGGAGGTTCGCGGTGTTCTTGAGTTTTCTTGCGGAGTTTCGCGCAGTTTGACCGATTGATCGCTGAATCGTTCGTCGCTGAAGTAAGTGTTGTTTGCTGCATTCTGTGATTCGTCAAGTTTCATGAGAAAAATGAGAAGCAATCGTTCAAGTCCAGTTGCGCCCGTTGCTGCTGAAGGCGCCGCCGCCATGACCATGGCGTAGATGGTAGAGATTATGCGCTCGTTGCAGGCCACTGTAGAAGTCTCGCGCATAGAACAGGCGAGGATGCATGAGGACCTGGCCGCCTCTCGGGCCAGGAATGACGAGCTTAGCAAGGTGACTGAGGAGCTGCGTCAAGCTCTTCAGGAGCAGCAAGGGCGTCCTATTGCTGAAGAGGTCGCGCCGTCATCGCCACCTCGTGTTTTTCCTATGCCTTTCGCTCAGGCGATTACTGACACGCCTATTCCTACGAGTGTGGTTCTTGTTAAGGTTGTTTTTACCGGCGTGGAGGATCCTGAAGCTCATCTCACCACGTTCCATACGCAGATGATGCTGTCAGGAGGATCAGACGTCGTATACTGCAAGATGTTCGTGAGCACACTCCAGGGAACGGCGTTGGAGTGGTTTGTGAGCCTGCCTAACGGTCACATAACCAATTTCCAACAGTTCTCGAAGATTTTCGTCGAGCAGTATATCGTGAATAAGGCACCGCCCAAGGTGTCTTATGATTTGTTTGATATAAGGCAGTATCAGGGAGAGTCCCTTAGGGACTACCTGAATCGCTTTGGGGCGCAGATGGTCAGATCGCCGGCTAAAGATGAGGAAATGCTGGTCTATGCATTTAAGAAGGGCGTGCTGCCAGGACCATTCTGCGAGGCACTGATCAGGGCTCACCCCGCCACGTTTGCTGAGGTTAGGCGACTTGCGGTGGCCCACATCGCCGATGAGAGCGAAGTCGCCGAGAAGAGAGGAAGCGTGGCTCCCGCCAGGCCACGCGCCAAGACCAGGATCCAGCCACAAAGGGTGCTGGAGACAGCGGCGGCCATTAGGGATCAGAGGACTCGCCATCCTTATGATCCAAGGAAGAACAAGGGCAGAAGCCAAGGGCGCCAGCAACCAGCACGCCGGGAATACAATCGCCCGCCTAAGCACAAGTTTGTCCTGGGATTGGCGGACCTGATCGCTATTCCCAATATATCTGCTAGGTTGAAAGCGCCAGAGAAGGTGGGCGACAAGGTGCTGGGACCAAAGCCAGACGCCTGGTGTGAGTTTCACCAGGGCTTTGGCCATACAGTAGATTCGTGCTTGGCTTTAGGATACCAGCTCGACGATCTGGTTAAGAGCGGGTTCCTAAATGATTATTTGCTGGACAGAAGAACGGGGGGCGCGTCGAGCTCCCAACCAGTAGGTGGAGAAGCTCAGCAGCACGAGATGCCTACGCACGGGGAAATCCACACCATTGCGGGAGGTTTCTCAGGTGGTGGATGCACCGCATCACAGAGGAAGAGGTACGCGAGGTCTGTGATGATGGTAGATATGTTTGAAGACCACTCGCCGGAAGTGGACATTACATTCACCAAGCAAGATCTTCGGGACGTTGTGCCTCATGACAACGATCCCATAGTAATCTCGTTGATCACAGCGGGAAGAAAGGTCCACAGGGTGCTGGTGGACCAAGGAAGCTCGGCAGACGTGATGTTCTGGCCGACTTTCACGCAGCTGGAGTTGCCCCTTGACCAGCTGAGGCCCTATGGAGGGTGTTTGTATGGTTTCGCTGGTGACCAGGTGGAGGTCAGGGGGTACATAGAGTTAAGGACTACGTTTACAGATGAGGCGGGTTCGAGAACGGAGAAAATCAAATACCTTGTTGTGAACGCTCCTTCAGCGTACAACATCCTGTTGGGAAGACCCACGCTCAACAGGATAGGCGCTATACCGTCAACTCGGCACATGAAGGTGAAGCTGCCGTCTATGGAGGGGGTGGTGATCACCATCAAATCCGATCAGAAAGAAGCGAAGAAGTGCTATGAGAATAGCCTGAAAAACAAAAGATCGGTGAGTTATGTTACAACCACCCCGCCTCCTGGTGTGAAGCCCAGATCGACGGTAGTAGAAGAGATCGCCGGTAGAGATGTGGAGATGGTGGATGCTGATCTGGGGAGGGGAACGCTGGTCTGGAGGAAGAAGAGGCAAGGAATCGCCCTGAGGAAGCGAGAGAACTGGGAATCGCCAGAGCGGTGATCGCCAGAGAAACCAGACCAAAACTCGTCGAGCAGTGGTTCGAAAGAGAGATCGGGGGAAAGATCTTCAAGCTGGAAAGACCCCTGGAGGTTGAGCTCCAGGACCAAATCGCCAAGGTGATAGAACGGCATCTGGATGCGTTTGCATGGTCCGCTTCGGACATGCCCGGGATCGATCCCGACTTCTTGTGCCATCATCTGGCGATGGACAACTTGGTGAGACCGGTGCGACAAAGAATAAGAAAGTTCAACGAAGAGAGGAGGCAGGCGATTAGGGACGAAACACAGAAACTCCTCGCTGCAGGCCACATCAGGGAAGTTCAGTACCCTGAATGGCTGGCCAATGTCGTACTGGTGAAGAAGAGTAATGGGAAATGGCGCATGTGCGTCGATTTCACTGATCTGAACAAGGCTTGCCCAAAGGATTCATATCCTTTACCAAGCATAGACGCCCTGGTGGATAGTGCTGCAGGGTGTAAGTTGTTGAGCTTCCTGGATGCCTTCTCGGGGTATAATCAGATCAAGATGCATCCCATGGATGAAGAGAAGACTGCATTCATGACTGAGAGATCGTGCTATTGCTACAAGGTGATGCCGTTTGGGCTGAAGAACGCGGGGGCCACGTACCAGAGGTTGATGGATCGAGTACTTGCACCGATGCTGGGAAGGAATGTGCAAGCGTATGTCGATGACATGGTCGTGACCTCGCCAGAGAAAAGCAAGCACGTTGCGGACTTGGAGGAATTGTTCACGACGATCGCCAAGTTCAGGCTGAAGCTGAATCCAGAGAAATGCATCTTTGGCGTGGAGGCTGGAAAATTCCTGGGTTTCCTCTTAACTGAAAGAGGAATAGAGGCCAACCCGGACAAGTGTGTCGCTATCTTGGCGATGAGAAGCCCGGCCACTGTGAAAGAGGTACAACAGTTAACAGGTCGGATGGCAGCCCTGTCTCGCTTCGTGTCAGCTAGCGGAGAGAAGGGACATCCCTACTTTCAGTGCCTAAGGAGGAATAACAAATTTGCTTGGACGAAGGAGTGCGAGGAAGCCTTCGTCAAGCTGAAGGAATATCTAGCGAGCCCGCCGGTTCTGTGTAAACCGCTGGTGGGAACCCCTCTCAAGCTGTATTTTGCTGTAACTGAGAGGGCGGTGAGTGCGGTGCTCGCCCAGGACCAAGATCAGGCTCAAAAGCCTATTTATTTTGTTAGTAAGGTGTTGCAGGGCCCGGAAACGAGATATCAGGCCCTGGAGAAGGCTGCGCTGGCTGTGGTGTTTTCGGCGAGGAGGTTGCGCCACTATTTCCATAGCTTCACAATTCTGGTGATGACTGACTTGCCCATCCAGAAGGTGTTGAAGAAGCCTGACGTTGCTGGGAGGATGGTGAAGTGGGCAGTAGAGCTGTCAGAGTTTGATATTAAGTATGAAACCCGAGGCCCGATCAAGGGGCAAATCTTTGCAGATTTCGTGGTCGAGCTCTCATCTGAGGCGACACGAGTTGAAGGGGACGATTTCCGTTGGGTGCTCTCGGTGGATGGATCGTCGAACCAGCAGGGCAGCGGTGCTGGAGTCATTTTGGAAGGACCCAACGGCGTGCTGATCGAACAATCTTTGAGGTTTGCCTTCAAAGCCAGCAACAATCAAGCAGAATATGAGGCGCTGATCGCCGGGATTTTGCTGGCAAAAGAGATGGGAGCGAGGGTGTTGCTGGCTAAGAGTGACTCGCTACTAGTCACAGGGCAAGTAACAGGCGAGTTCCAGGCTAAAGATCCACAAATGGCGGCTTACTTGGAGTATGTGCGGGAGTTGAAGAGTTCCTTTGCCTCCTTTGAAGTGGTGCATGTGCCCAGAGAGCAGAATGCCCGAGCTGACTTGCTAGCCAAGCTCGCCAGTTCAGGCAAGGGGGGTAGGCAGAGGACGGTGATTCAAGAAACTCTGAAGACGCCGAGGGCATTTGTAGTAGATCACCTGGTTCTTCAGGTAAGCAGGTCGACGGAAAAAGCGGCAAGAAGTCACAGGTCTTTGACACAAGAAACGTTGAGATCGCCGAGAATTAGAGCGTGTCGAGGAGAGAGGGTGAACATGACGCAGGTCTGCGCTACTCATGAGCCAGACACCTGGATAACACAGTACAAGCGGTGCCTGGCAGATGGCCTTCTCCCGCTGGATTCGACAGATCTGTACAGGTTTGGGTTCACTCACCCACTCCTGGAATGCGTACATGGCGAGAAGTGCACGAGAATCATGGCAGAGCTCCACGAAGGAATATGCGGAAGCCACGTCGGGGGTCGAGCTCTGGCCGCGAGGACTCTCCGTGCAGGTTACTACTGGCCATCGATGAGAGAAGACTGCAAGAGGTATGCACAGTGTTGCAAGCAATGCCAACAGCACGCCGATTGGCACAAGGCGCCTCCCGAGGAGTTGAAATCGATCTACATCCCTTGGCCATTTCATACTTGGGGAATCGACATTCTGGGACCATTCCCGCTGGCGATCAGGCAGATGAAGTACTTGGTGGTGGCGATTGAGTATTTCACCAAGTGGATCGAAGCAGAACCAGTGGCCCAGATCACCGCACACAAGATCGAAGGTTTCGTGTGGAAGAACATTGTGTGCCGGTTTGGTGTGCCCAAGCGCCTGGTGTCGGACAATGGGACTCAGTTTGCAAGCCACCTGTTGAAGAAGCTGTGCGAAGGTGTGGGAATTCAACAAGTGTTTGCATCCGTCGAGCACCCTCAGACAAATGGCCAAGTAGAGTCAGCTAATCGGGTGTTGCTGAGAGGGTTGAAGAGAAGGCTAGAGAAAGCCAAAGGAAGCTGGGCTGAGGAGGTACCCCGTATAGTCTGGGCGTACCACACCACTGAGCAGTCAGGAACCCATGAGACCCCGTTCAGCCTGGTCTATGGATGCGACGCAATGATTCCAGTGGAGATCCAGGAGAGCTCGCCGAGATTCCAGAACTTCGTAGAGGAAGACTCGAATGAGGAAAGAAGGTTGAACCTGGACCTACTGGATGAGGTCAGGGAAGAGGCGAGATTGAAGGCTGAAGCGGTGAAGAGAAGGATTGAACGAAGATATAACTCGAAGGTGATGCCGAGACAGTTCAGAGAAGGCGACTTGGTGATGAGGAAAGCCCACCAGTACGAGATGGAGAATAAACTGTCGCCCAAGTGGACGGGACCGTTCAGAATAACCGAGGCGCTCGGGAACGGCGCCTACCACTTAGAGACATTGGAAGGAGGGGCGATTCCTCGCACTTGGAACGCCACGCACCTCAAGTTATACTACAGTTGAGAACTTTGTAAGTAAAGATAAACACGAGGTTACATTACAATGTCTCTGTTAAAACAGTTTGAAGGGGCGCTCTTTTTCCCTAAGGAGGGTTTTTAATGAGGCCACCCAATAAAGAGAAGTTTTCAAAAGTTCAAGTTGTTTCAGATTGCATGCCTGTTGTTTTCAGAAAGTTTTGAAGAAAGACCTTATCACTTATACGTGACTTAAGGCAAGTTAAAGATATATTGCATGCTTTCTAAAAGGTTTTAAGTCCTCATCGTCTTTCGGCGATCGGAGGCACCAGTTAAAGTTTAAGTCCTCATCGTCTTTCGGCGATCGGAGGCACTAGTTAAAAGTTAAAGTCCTCATCGTCTTTCGGCGATCGGAAGCACCAGTTAAAAGACCTCAACGCCCACGCGCGTTCTGAGGCGAGATAAAGACCTCCTCGCCGTCGAGCGAGTGCAGGCGAGGAAGAGCGAAAAGTCCTCAGTGTTTCTGGGGGCGAGAAGATGTAACCCTTGGAGCAATGTAGAGGCACCAGTGAAAAGTCCTCAGTGTTTCTAGGGGCGAGAAGATGTAACCCCTGGGGCAATGTAGAGGCACCAGTGAAAAGTCCTCAGTGTTTCTGGGGGCGAGAAGATGTAACCCCTGGGGCAATGTAGAGGCACCAGTGAAAAGTCCTCAGTGTTTCTGGGGGCGAGAAGATGTAACCCCCGGGGCAATGTAGAGGCAAGTTAAAGACCTTCTCGCCTATGAGCGAGTTCAGGCGAGTTAAAGACCTTCTCGCCTATGAGCAAGTTCAGGCAAGATAAAATCCTTCTCGTCTCGAACGAGTTCAGGTATGGTGTGAAGGGTGGAAGAAGTTTGGAGGACGGCTAAGGTAGGTTCGAAGAGAACGCCTAGCCACCCGGTCTCTTGTTCTGAAGCTCAAGGAGGTAGAGAAGGATCCGAAAGGCGCCTCTACCCCCAGATGAAGGAACAATGGCCAAGTTGTGGAACCAGAAAGAAGCTGATATCACCAAGAGTCTTTGGCAACCAGAAAAAGTTCAAGCAGTGGCAAGAAAGTTAAAGACCCGTTTTTGATGAAGCAGATCGGGTGAAGCGATGTTTTAAGCCAGTAGTTGAAGTTAAAGTTCGTGCAGATCGGGCGAAGCGATGTTTTAAGCCAGTAGTTGAAGTTAAAGTTCGTCGTTTGAAGAATGGTTTTGCGCTGAAGTTCATTACATTGAGATTACAAGTTGTTAAAGTGGTTGTTATTTTAAGTTGAAGTGGTTCGAAGCAGTTAAGTATATGATAGTTAATTTCTTGAAGCAAATTGTGCAAGGAAAGTTAAAGCAGCTAAAGAAGTTACAAGAAGAAATGCAAAGGTCTTGACATTAAGTAAATATCAGACAGAAAAAGAAAAAGGTTCATTACATGCGAAGAGAAAGCACAAAGGTGGTGGATGGAGGAAATTGATCAGTCTTCAGCGGGAACCACCTTCCCATCCACCACCTCGTTGTTAAGGGACACCATGCTAAGGTCCAGATCGGGGAACAAGCAGGCGAACTGTTCCCGTGCAGCCTCGAATCCAGCAGCCAGAATTTGGGCAGAACTCAGATTAAGCTCTTCGTTTTGTTTCTTGAGTTCTTCAGTTTGTTCCTTTAGCCCCTTGTTCTGCTGCTCCAGCTCTTCAGCTTGTTTCTTGAGTTTTTCGATGGTTTCTTGAGCTTGGAGAAGGTCTTCAGCAACCTTCTTGGATTCTGCCTGCACCTGGCCCAATTCAGCAGCGATTTTCCCCTTCTCTGTGTTGGCTTCAGTAAGTTTCGCCATGGTGTCGTCCCTATCTTTTTCCACCTTTCCCAGGAAGATCTCCCGATCGGCTGACCTTTGCTCCAGTTTCTTCACCTTGGCGGCGTCAGTTTTTATTAAGGCCTCCAGGTCAGCCACTTTGACGCGATAAGGTACAATCTTGCTCTCCAGCTCAATCTTCTCTTGAGCCAGAAGCTGCACCTTTTGGCGTAGATCAGTGGCCTCCTTGCGCGCCAACCGGAGCTCGGTGCTCATCGCATCTTCTACTCGGGAGTGTTCAATCTCCGCGAGTGTCAGATTGAAGGACAACTTCTCCACCTCAACCCTCATAGTGCTATTCTCAGTTCGAAGGTTGAAGAGGTCATCCTGGAGCTTCCTGGTGGAGCTCTCCACAGCTCTAGATATAATGGTGGGGAAGTCCTCTGCCATCATCTTCAGTTTGGCCGAGAAAGGCTCCCACATCCTTGTGACCTCGAGAGAGAGGCTTGCTGGTGGAGGCACCGGGTGGGTTTGTTGTTGGCTCTCGCCACCACCTTCTTGAATTGGTTGTTTAGCAGGTGCTTCTTGGCGTGGTGGCGACGTCGGGGATTCAGTAATCAGAATGGGAGAGTTAGGGGCAACCTCATCCCCGACTGGAACAACGTCTGCGGCTGAGGCATTTGAAGGAGGACCCCCTCTAGCTGATACATACGGCGTAGAGGCGCTCGGAGGGTCCTCCATGAAGTTTGGCTCGGGGGCCTCAACCGCAGGTGGCGCAGACGCCAATGGAATTGCTTGGACTGGTGAGGCAGGAGCTGGCGGAGGAGGCAATGTTGGAGGTGGAGCAGGCGTGGATGGTGGTGTTGATGTTGGAAGAGGGGGTGGAGCAGGTGGTGAAGAAGGTGCCACCCTCTTCCTCTTCGTGACAAGGCCATCTTCAGTAGCCTCGTCGTCTTCCTCTTCCTCCTCGTGGACTACTTGGGGGGCTTTCCTCTTGGGTCTCCTGAGGACAAGCTTTTGGCGTTGGTTGGCGGGTTGGACATCGGGAGGAGTTGGGCCTTTGGGTGGCGATCTGCCCTGAGCAGCGGCGATCTCCACCACAGAGTTTGGCACGGTTTGGGAACCCGATGCCAACCCGTGGGTTCGAGCGAGCTTCCTCAGTTCAGTGAGCTTGCCCTGGCCCAACATATTATCTGCATAGAGCGAAAATGCATGGTTAGCTCGGAGAGAAAATAAATGCATAAGGCAGTATGCAGCAAAGCAGATAAATGGTGCAGAAAATAAAACCAAAGTCTTGCGCACAACGCACAAGACGCCCAGAAATAGTTAACAGAGGTAATGTTAGAATAAAGACTTAGACGTTCTGACCTATGCGAATTTCGAGTTGGTCCTCGAAGAATTCGAAGCAGATAAGCGTGGTGGTGAGGAAGGTGATGTTGGCATCTGCCACGCTCTTCCAGAAGAAGCAGAGGTCTCTGTCCAAGGCACCCATGCTATCAGGACTTCTTGGCCTCCTCAAGCTACTCTTGGACTCTTTGTTCCCCTTGTTTACCCAATACAAGGGGAAACCATCGAGCAGAGAGGCGTCCTTCTCGTTGGGGCGCACCTGGACGAATTTACCCTTCCAGTCTTTGTAGGATTGCTGGAAGATAGAGAGGATCGACCTCCCAGCAATCCCATTCAAGCTTACCCACAGGCGATCTCCTGGGTGCTTGGCTTCGAAGAGAAATAAGAAAACATCTACTGATGTTGGCAACCCCAGATGGTCGCACATGACTTGGAACGCCCGCACGAACGCCCAGCTGTTGGGATGGAGCTGGGCGGCGGCGATGTTGAGCTCGGTAAGAAGCTCCCTTTCAAAACGGGTGAAAGGAAACCTGAGTTTCACCTTCTTGAACAGGGTTGTGTAAACGAAGCAGAAGGGTCCACCGTTGTTCCCCTTGTCGTCGGCACAAACTGGCAGGTCGGGGGGGCAAGGCAGCACTGTCATCTTTTCGTCGTGCTCCTTATGGAATGATTGGTGAGGCTCATCCCCTTTCTTTAGTCGCAGAACTGCCCCCGCAGAATTTACAGAAGACGTTTCCCTCAACAAAGTCGAGGTGGCCCAGGGGTACATTTTTTTGAAGTCTTGGGAAGGAACAGAGGCACCTCCGGCAACGGGTGGAGTGGCCTGAGCCAAGTTGGGGCGGGAGGGTGCAGGCCTCTCAGCCTGAGAAGACGAAGTGCCGCGTGCTCGCGGTGGGTCGTATGCTTGTGAGGAAGGGTTTCGTGATGAAGGAGGAGGATTTGGGGTGATCTTTGAGCGAGTCATTGTTGAAGCTGCAAAGGAAGAAGAAAAGGAAAAATGATCAGGGTTCGCAGAGGCTGACTCGATCAGGAACGAAGGGTGGAAAAAACCAACGAACGAAGGTTCGTTGTGACGTTGACGAAGCCCTAAGTTACGAGAAAGGAGAAATGGAAAAAACAACCCACAACGTATGCACCAGACAGTTAAAGGATGATGCGAATCGGTCAAAATGCAGGAAAAATCAGCATAAGGAGGAAAGGAAGTACCTTTTTATGATCGAAAGAGTGATGAAGGAAGTTGGTGATTCGGGAAGTTGAAGAACGTTGAGAGCTTTTTTGCAGAAGAGAGTTGGAGCATCTGAGAATACGAAGAAAGTGATGGAACAGTGGAGCGAAATGGGTTTAAGGGTTTTTCGAAATGGGTTTGGGAAGCGCAAACGTTAACTGAAGGTAACCGTTGATGAAGCCACGTGTCGAACGATGGGGAAATGTTTGGTGGAGCGTCAGAGGAGCAGAAAGTACAACCGTTTGGAATTCTGCGCCAGTGCCACGTAGATGACGTGACTCCTTTAGTCTTTTCGCTGGACAAGTCTTCGCTTCAGACTGGGGGGCTTGTGTACCGCCCTGGTAGTCGGAAGTGATGACGTGGCATCCAGCTACAGTATAGGCGTGTTGACAAGACGCCAGGTTGGCAGAAGGGAAGAAGTCGGGGGACTCGTGTAGTCGCCAGTTATTAAGTTGGCGTGCTCCGATCTCCAGCATACCAGACCCGGCGATCACCAGGTTAAAGATGAAGTCGCCAGATGTAAACTCAGGCGACCAAGTGATTGGAGATCGCCGGAGTAAGCACATCGCCGAAGATGAAGGTGGTGCAGATTATGAAGGCGGCCGGCGAGACCACAGGGAAGGTGTACGAAGGCACCCTAACTCGCCAATCCCAGTAGAGATCGCGCTCCCAAGTTAGCTATGCACTGGGCAGCACCATGCATAAGTAACTTAGCCAAAAGAGAGTCAGAAGCAGCGCCCAAGTCAAGGAGGTTCCAGATGATGGCACGTGTACGACGGGATGCGAGCCACGTGTCCAGCTGCGTAACTGCCAGGAGAGAGAAAGTGACAAGGTATAAAAGGGTTTCCCAACGAACTTTCGAGGTACGCACGTTTAGATTATACTCTTTACGCTTGCGAGTTCTTGAGCATACTGTTAGAGAGAACATTGCACGGTTCCTTGAGAGTTCTTGAGTGTTATTGCTCTTAGTATTTGGTGGTTCAGTCACTGACTTGGGCGTTGGAGTGCGATCGGCCGCAGCGACGCCGCTCTGTTCTTTTGCAGGTTCTTGAAGTGGATCGCGACGAAGGACGGAGGTAGAAGCGGTGCACGCGTCGATCCATTGACGAGGCAAATTCCAAGGTTCTGGTCAACAGGCAGGATCAATATCAAAACACAATTTTAACACATGGAATTGTTTTTCAAAGATATCTATCATAAGTGTTTCAATCAGTTAATAGACCTTAGATTGTAAAAGAAATATTAAACATATCAAAATACAATATGAACACATGAAATGGTTTTTCAAAGGTATCATAAATGTTTGAATCAGATAATAGACCTTACATTGTAAAAAATATATGAAAACACAATTTCAACACATGAAATTGTTTTTCAAAGATATTCATATGTGTTTCAATCAATTAATAGACTAATTTTAAAAAAGAAATATTAAACATCTCAAAACACAATTTTAACACATTAAATTGGTTTTCAAAGATATCATAAGTGTTTTCAATCAATTAATAGCGAAAAGAAAAAGTTGCAAACATTTAGTTAAGTAATATGTTTCTCTTCGATAGTCAAGATACTTTTAAAATATTATTATACAGAACATTCACTTTGTTATAGTTTCCTAGGTGATAAAACCTTGGATTGTAAATGAAAGGAGTATTAAACATATCAAAACACATTTTTAACACATGAAATTGTTTTTCAAAGATATCTCTCATAAGTGTTTCAATCAGTTAATAGACCTTAGATTGTAAAAGAAGTATTAAACATATCAAAATACAATTTGAACACATGAAATGGTTTTTCAAAGGTATCATAAGTTATTGAATCAATTAATAGACCTTAGATTGTAAAAAATATATGAAAACATAATTTTAACACATGAAATTGTTTTTCAAAGATATTCATAAGTGTTTCAATCAATTAATAGACTAAGATTGTAAAAGAAATAATAAACATATTAAAACACAATTTTAACACATGAAATTGGTTTTCAAAGATATCATAACTGTTTTCAATCAATTAATAGCGAAAAGAACAAGTTGCGAACATTTAGTTAAGTAATACGCTTGTTTTCGATAGTTAATATACTTTTAAACTATTATTATATAGAACATTCACTTTCTTATAGTTTCCTATGTTATAAAACCTTGGATTGTAAATGAAAGAAGTATTAAACATATCAAAACACAATTTTAACACATGGAATTTTTTTTCAAAGATATCTATCATAAGTGTTTCAATCAGTTAATAGACCTTAGATTGTAAAAGAAATATTAAACATATCAAAATATAATTTGAACACATGAAATGGTTTTTCAAAGGTATCATAAATGTTTGAATGAATTAATAGACCTTAGATTGTAAAAAATATATGAAAACACAATTTTAACACATGAAATTGTTTTTCAAAGATATTCATAAGTGTTTCAATCAATTAATAGACTAATTTTGAAAAAGAAATATTAAACATATAAAAACACAATTTTAACACATGAAATTGGTTTTCAAAGATATCATAAGTGTTTTCAATCAATTAATAGCGAAAAGAACAATTTGCAAACATTTAGTTAAGTAATACGCTTCTCTTCGATAGTTAAGATACTTTTAAACTATTATTATACAGAACATTCACTTTGTTATAGTTTCCTAGGTTATAAAACTTTGGATTGTAAATGAAAGAAGTATTAAACATATCAAAACACAATTTTAAGACTTGAAATTGTTTTTCAAAGATATCTATCAGAAGTGTTTCAATCAGTTAATATACCTTAGATTCTAAAATAAGTATTAAACATATCAAAATACAATTTGAACACATGAAATGATTTTTCAAAGGTATCATAAGTGTTTGAATCAATTAATAGACCTTAGATTGTAAAAAATATATGAAAACACAATTTTAACAAATGAAATTGTTTTTCAAAGATATTCATAAGTGTTTCAATCAATTAATAGACTAAGATTGTAAAAGAAATATTAAACATATTAAAACACAATTTTAACACATGAAATTGGTTTTCAAAGATATCATAAGAGTTTTCAATCAATTAATAGCGAAAAGAACAAGTTGCAAACATTTAGTTAAGCAATACGCTTGTTTTCGATAGTTAAGATACTTTTAAACTATTATTATACAGAACATTCACTTTCTTATAGTTTCCTAGGTTATAAAACCTTGGATTGTAAATGAAAGAAGTATTAAACATATCAAAACACAATTTTAACACATGAAATTGTTTTTCAAAGATATCTATCATAAGTGTTTCAATAAGTTGATAGACCTTACATTGTAAAGGAAGTATTAAACATATCAAAATACAATTTGAACACATGAAATGGTTTTTCAAAGGTATCATAAGTGTTTGAATCAATTAATAGACCTTAGATTGTAAAAAATATTTGAAAACACAATTTTAACACATGAAATTGTTTTTCAAAGATATTCATAAGTGTTTCAATCAATTAATAGACTAAGATTGTAAAAGAAATATTAAACATATCAAAACACAATTTTAACAATGAAATTTGTTTTCAAAGATATCATAAGTGTTTTCAATCAATTAATAGCGAAAAGAACAAGTTGCAAACATTTAGTTAAGTAATACGCTTGCTTTCGATAGTTAAGATACTTTTAAACTATTACTATACAGAACATTCACTTTCTTATAGTTTCCTAGGTTATAAAACCTTGGATTGTAAATGAAAGAAGTATCAAACATATCAAAACACAATTTTAACACATGAAATTGTTTTTTAAAGATATCTATCATAAGTGTTTCAATCAGTTAATAGACCTTAGATTGTAAATGAAGTATTAAACATATCAAAATACAATTTGAACACATGAAATGGTTTTTCAAAGGTATCTTAAGTGTTTGAATCAATTAATAGACCTTAGATTGTAAAAAATATATGAAAACACAATTTTAGCACATGAAATTGTTTTTCAAAGATATTCATAAGTGTTTCAATCAATTAATAGACTAAGATTGTAAAAGAAATATTAAACACATCAAAACACAATTTTAACACATGAAATTGGTTTTCAAAGATATCATAAGTGTTTTCAATCAATTAATAGCGAAAAGAACAAGTTGCAAACATTGAGTTAAGTAATACGTTTGTTTTCGATAGTTAAGATACTTTTAAACTATTATTATACAGAACATTCACTTTCTGATAGTTTCCTAGGTTATAAAACCTTGCATTGTAAATGAAAAAAGTATTAAACATATCAAAATACAATTTTAACACATGGAATTGTTTTTCAAAGATATCTATCAAAAGTGTTTCAATCAGTTAATAGACCTTAGATTGTAAAAGAAAAATTAAACATATCAAAATACAGTTTGAACACATTTAATGGTTTTTCAAAGGTATCATAAGTGTTTGAATCAATTAATAGACCTTACATTGAAAAAAATATATGAAAACACAATTTTAACACATGAAATTGTTTTTCAAAGATATTCATAAGTGTTTCAATCAATTAATAGACTAAGATTGTAAAAGAAATATTAAACATATCAAAACACAATTTTAACAATGAAATTTGTTTTCAAAGATATCTAAGTGTTTTCAATCAATTAATAGCGAAAAGAACAAGTTGCAAACATTTAGTTAAGTAATACGCTTGCTTTCGATAGTTAAGATACTTTTAAACTATTACTATACAGAACATTCACTTTCTTATAGTTTCCTAGGTTATAAAACCTTGGATTGTAAATGAAAGAAGTATCAAACATATCAAAACACAATTTTAACACATGAAATTGTTTTTTAAAGATATCTATCATAAGTGTTTCAATCAGTTAATAGACCTTAGATTGTAAATGAAGTATTAAACATATCAAAATACAATTTGAACACATGAAATGGTTTTTCAAAGGTATCTTAAGTGTTTGAATCAATTAATAGACCTTAGATTGTAAAAAATATATGAAAACACAATTTTAGCACATGAAATTGTTTTTCAAAGATATTCATAAGTGTTTCAATCAATTAATAGACTAAGATTGTAAAAGAAATATTAAACACATCAAAACACAATTTTAACACATGAAATTGGTTTTCAAAGATATCATAAGTGTTTTCAATCAATTAATAGCGAAAAGAACAAGTTGCAAACATTGAGTTAAGTAATACGTTTGTTTTCGATAGTTAAGATACTTTTAAACTATTATTATACAGAACATTCACTTTCTGATAGTTTCCTAGGTTATAAAACCTTGCATTGTAAATGAAAAAAGTATTAAACATATCAAAATACAATTTTAACACATGGAATTGTTTTTCAAAGATATCTATCAAAAGTGTTTCAATCAGTTAATAGACCTTAGATTGTAAAAGAAAAATTAAACATATCAAAATACAGTTTGAACACATTTAATGGTTTTTCAAAGGTATCATAAGTGTTTGAATCAATTAATAGACCTTACATTGAAAAAAATATATGAAAACACAATTTTAACACATGAAATTGTTTTTCAAAGATATTCATAAGTGTTTCAATCAATTAATAGACTAAGATTGTAAAAGAAATATTAAACATATCAAAACACAATTTTAACAATGAAATTTGTTTTCAAAGATATCATAAGTGTTTTCAATCAATTAATAGCGAAAAGAACAAGTTGCAAACATTTAGTTAAGTAATACGCTTGCTTTCGATAGTTAAGATACTTTTAAACTATTACTATACAGAACATTCACTTTCTTATAGTTTCCTAGGTTATAAAACCTTGGATTGTAAATGAAAGAAGTATCAAACATATCAAAACACAATTTTAACACATGAAATTGTTTTTTAAAGATATCTATCATAAGTGTTTCAATCAGTTAATAGACTTGACATTGTAAAAGAAGTATTAAACATTTCAAAATACAATTTGAACACATGAAATGGTTTTTCAAAGGTATCATAAGTGTTTGAATCAATTAATAGACCTTAGATTATAAAAAAATATATGACAACAGAATTTTAACACATGAAATTGTTTTTCAAAGATATTCATAAGTGTTTCAATCAATTAATAGACTAAGACTGTAAAAGAAATATTAAAGATATCAAAAAACAATTTTAACACATGAAATTGGTTTTCAAAGATATTATAAGTGTTTTCAATCAATTAATAGCGAAAAGAACAAGTTTCAAACATTTAGTTAAGTAATACGCTTGTTTTCGATAGTTAAGATACTTTTAAACTATTATTATACAGAACATTCACTTTCTGATAGTTTCCTAGGTTATAAAACCTTGCATTGTAAATGAAAAAAGTATTAAACATATCAAAATACAATTTTAACACATGGAATTGTTTTTCAAAGATATCTATCAAAAGTGTTTCAATCAGTTAATAGACCTTAGATTGTAAAAGAAAAATTAAACATATCAAAATACAGTTTGAACACATTTAATGGTTTTTCAAAGGTATCATAAGTGTTTGAATCAATTAATAGACCTTACATTGAAAAAAAATATGAAAACACAATTTTAACACATGAAATTGTTTTTCAAAGATATTCATAAGTGTTTCAATCAATTAATAGACTAAGATTGTAAAAGAAATATTAAACATATCAAAACACAATTTTAACAATGAAATTTGTTTTCAAAGATATCATAAGTGTTTTCAATCAATTAATAGCGAAAAGAACAAGTTGCAAACATTTAGTTAAGTAATACGCTTGCTTTCGATAGTTAAGATACTTTTAAACTATTACTATACAGAACATTCACTTTCTTATAGTTTCCTAGGTTATAAAACCTTGGATTGTAAATGAAAGAAGTATCAAACATATCAAAACACAATTTTAACACATGAAATTGTTTTTTAAAGATATCTATCATAAGTGTTTCAATCAGTTAATAGACCTTAGATTGTAAATGAAGTATTAAACATATCAAAATACAATTTGAACACATGAAATGGTTTTTCAAAGGTATCTTAAGTGTTTGAATCAATTAATAGACCTTAGATTGTAAAAAATATATGAAAACACAATTTTAGCACATGAAATTGTTTTTCAAAGATATTCATAAGTGTTTCAATCAATTAATAGACTAAGATTGTAAAAGAAATATTAAACACATCAAAACACAATTTTAACACATGAAATTGGTTTTCAAAGATATCATAAGTGTTTTCAATCAATTAATAGCGAAAAGAACAAGTTGCAAACATTGAGTTAAGTAATACGTTTGTTTTCGATAGTTAAGATACTTTTATACTATTATTATACAAAACATTGACTTTCTTATAGTTTCTAGGTTATAAAACCTTGGATTGTAAATGAAAGAAGTATTAAAGTTATCAAAACACAATTTTAACACATGAAATTGTTTTTCAAAGATATCTATCATAAGTGTTTCAATCCGTTAATAGACCTTACATTGTAAAAGAAGTATTAAACATATCAAAATACAATTTGAACACATGAAATGGTTTTTCAAAGGTATCATAAGTGTTTGAATCAATTAATAGACCTTAGATTGTAAAAAATATATGAAAACACAATTTTAACACATGAAATTGTTTTTCAAAGATATTCATAAGTGTTTCAATCAATTAATAGACTAAGATTGTAAGAGAAATATTAAACATATCAAAACACAATTTTAACACATGAAATTGGTTTTCAAAGATATCATAAGTGTTTTCAATCAATTAATAGCGAAAAGAACAAGTTGCAAATATTTAGTTAAGTAATACACTTGTTTTCGATAGTTAAGATACTTTTAAACTATTATTATGCAAAACATTCACTTTCTTATAGTTTCTTAGGTTATAAAACCATTGGAAGGAGGTAAGCTAATTATGAAATCCATAGCCGAATCTTGTCTGATCTGATTTGGATTTGACAATGGGTGTAACCAACCAGCTGGTAAGGCAAATTGTCTTTTAGCTTATTGGCATGTGAGGTACTGTTAGAGAAATAACAGAATGTCTCTGTTCATAACCAACTAGTCGAAGCATAACAAGTAACAAGGGAAATGTTTTTATCCTGAACAAGGTCATTGGAACTAACAAGCGCATAACATTGTTGGTGGAATGCCAAGTTCACTAGTTAAGCTCTTGACACAAGATATAACATATCTTGCGAAATGATTCTTTAATTACCTTGGAACTATTTACCACATGACACGCACAAGTCGTTGTGTTGGCCTTCATTTTGAATTGAAAATGCTACAAAAATTTATACATATGCTAGTATTGTTTTATTAAGTCGATTGTAGTTGTTTGTGTTTAAATCTTCTAGCTTATTGGGTAGTGGAATTTATGCCCTCGTTAATTCTCGGAAGACCCTCTTTGGAAGCTTTCAACTCACTACCAGAAAAACAAAAAGGGGCTTGCAATTGTAAGTTAGTTTAGGCATTACATTCAGCACACCCATGTTTTAAAACTTGAATCCCATGAAGGGCTGAAATGGCAAACCTCGTTAGAATATAGACACAACTTCACTATGCACATGCAGGAACAGTAATTGCTTAATCCGGTGGTCATTTATTTATTTGTAATTTGGTGCCTAACTAGCATGAATTTTGACTGTAAATTTCGAGATTAGCAAAATAGGTTTTTTTAAGGAAAATAAATGCCGGCTTCCCGAATTCTCATTCAATACAACAATTCACAAATAGATTAATCTGCACTGAAGCCATGATATCAATATTTTCTGTTTCAGAAATAATCATTTCAGATTTTCTAGCGCAATAAAATTTAGGAGCGAAAATAAAGGACTACATTGACATCAGAATTCTTTTCTACCTGTTTCTCTTCAGCGTAGCAGAAACTTGAATAAGTGTACATTTTCATCTGAATTCTCACAGCACACCAAGGGAGATTATTCATTTCTCAGTGCAGGCTTCTGGAACTTACCGTGAACCCACACTCTTTGCATGCACTTCCCTTTCTGGCGATTTATAGACTTAACACAACAGTATTCAAGCTCAAGCTGCAGAGACATACAAGCAGAATATAATGTCAGAAACATTCCAGACATTGGGACACGCAAAATTTTACAGGAAGGGTGACGACAGATGGAAGGTTAAGTATCATGAACAAGCACAGTAACAGTCAACAGATTCTAAACTCAATCCACACGCATAAGAAGAATTAAAATTTGTGCAGGAACACAAGTCAACTAATGTTTCTATTAAAATATAATTACAGAACAATGTGCCATGCCAAAAGTTCTTGCCCAATAAAAAGGGAAAAGTACCTCAGTGAAGCCCGCACCCAAAAATAGGTTCCGGACGGCATCTAAACAAAAGAAATATGATCGTGTTCCATCTGACCGCATGTATTCCCTGAATCCCACTCGCTTGTCTTGCTCAAATCGAAGCATAGTCATATCATAGAGGCCTGATTATAGGAGTTCAGTCATTTCCAGTACCTTAGGTTTCTAAAGATTGACTGACATAAAGGACTACATATAGCTAGAGATTTTCCTAAAAGCTCCAGACAGAATAAGTTTGTTTGTTACCATAGTCCCTAAAAAAAACCATGCCTCCTGGCTTCAACACGAAAAAGCATTCTTTGACAGATTTTGGCATCCTATCAAGGGGTACTGCTGATAGTGTGAAGATCTGACATGACACATCAAAATAAACAAAAATGAGAGGTCGTTAATTTTTAACTTACAATATTCAAACCAGTCTATGATATATTCAATAGATTAAAGATAAAGTTGTTTGTGTATGCCAAAGAATCTAGAGAGCTAATATAGAACGACTGAACATCACTAAAGGCTAAACAATAATAAACAACAGGTCTTAGAAAGTTAAAGTTTACACTAAACCGACTAGAAACAAGAATCGCAAGTAGACTAAAACCTACATAGGAAACTATTGAGATAAGTGTGAGTGCATGTATACTCCATAATGAAACAAGAAAAAGATAAGGGGTCTGACATAAAAAAAAAAAAAAAGCTTCACTAAGGAAAAATGTTCCGGTTCAACAGCTTAAAAAAATCCCATAGGTAGCAAAATGCAATAGGAATAGAATATAGAAAAGGAAATAATGCAGCATCTGTTATTGAAGAATGAATGAACAATGAGTACTTCTTTTAACAAAAAATGAAGCAACTGACAAATTAGCACCACATGCAGATGAAAACAAAGCCAGAAAATAATTGATAAAATTGAGATTAAAGCTTGAATGCATGTATCTTCCAAATAAAAATATGACAAGTAGAAAGTAAAACTATGACAAATATAGAAAAGGAACGTTACGGAGCATAATGAGAAGACAATTTGCAGTCTAACCACTTTCATAAACTCCTTTTCAAGAATATGTAATTCAAGATAATTTTACAGAGATTCAGAAAGCAATTCATTAGCCTGAATAAACGTAACATATGATTTTATTTTACTAAATTTCCCTTTACCAAACTACACAAAATATTGTCACTACATTGATGTGATCAGCTTCTCTCATTCCACTTAGTGGAGATACGGAGACAGAAAAAGTTGGGATAAAAAATAAAAACTTTAATTTTCTAAAATGACAGATAAATTGAAACAGCACAAATTCTAAAAAAAAAAGCATTTTGAAATGGAGGCTCTGTCAGTTAACATATGTTGCTAGGTTAGGATGGGAATATGCTGTCAAAGAGACATTGTGAAAGAGGGACATTTGAAATAATATATTACTTTAAATCTCAAGGTAAAGATTACGGCTCTAACACATTCTCAAGCTCTGGAAGCACCATATCATTGTACTTAAGGTAATTTTAGAGGAGAAAAGTTCAGACCAATGTTATAAAATCTACTCCGCCAACACAACATTCATCTTCTGATGGATATGTATTGGTAAAATGCAGTCCATTACCCTCTCTGACATCTGGATAGAAACAGAAAGAACCAAGTCTAACTTTTTACAAAGCCATTGCATAAATCAGACTAAATCAGCAGCATAAAGGTATGGCAAAATAACCTGACAAACAGTATGACTGCTTTTGTAAAAATTTATCTCGACAAGGGTAGCATGCCAACCAGGTTGGGAATCCATTGGTGGAAATATCACAACAGAATGTACGGAAACGATACTGAAAGGATGTTGAGGCATCACTTATAATCTCTTTAGCCCTCTCAAGAGTCTCATCACTACAGTCGCATACATAAACAGTCAAATCTTTGTTGGCCCTGCACAGGAAAGCTTCATAAGAATTTAAAAACTGCAAGATACAAAAAAATAAAACAAGGGCAACAACCCCCAAAATGACCAAGAGTAAGTTGTTGGTTTTAATCTGCAAATTCAGAAACTGCAAACGATCCAAGACCACTATGTTGTAATTCTCAACCACCAGCTTCAAAACCAAGCAAAAGTTCACAAAAGTCAATTATATGCTAATACAAAACAATTCAAGAGTAATTAACTAGTGAATTCGGGTGAGTGCTTGCATAACTCATTTCAACTAAAATTTTGGTTGAAATTGTTTTTGCAGTGGTTTACGTTTAGATGTTTTTATTCTAAAAAGAAGTTAGAATTAAAATTCAGTATATAGTTTTTTATCCAAAGGCAAACGCTGAAGTGTCTTAAAATCACTTCAGTCAGTATTTCAACACTATTTGAGCTGAATCCAAACACAAACTTAATCTACTACTGATAAATAACACGATACGAAAGAAGCAGTTATAGGGTTACGAAGGAAACCGAAGAACACAAGCGTAAGAACACCAAGGGAAACCCTAGAATGAAGGGGATTTCCGAAGTGATATTGAGAGAACAAGGTTTTCACGTATGCAATTGCACAAATCTTATGCAATAGCTGTTTTTTCTTATATAGATAACCGGTAACTGAAAACTCGTTTATTATGTAACATAATAAATAAGTAGCCGCTGCGTGACGCAGATGGGAAAAGAGAAGGAAAAAGGAAAAGAAAGAACCGTAGAATAGGAAGAGCAGTGCTGCCATTGCCGCAACCAACTTCCAAGAGCTTAGAGTTTGGGGGAGAGGAGAGTAGTTCTGGGAACTCCTTCAACAAATAGCGTCTTTCCTGAATACCATGAAGTGGTTAGTTAGGGAAATTGAAAGGAAAAAAATGCGAAGAGGAAAAAGGAAGGGACCTTGAAGAATGTTCCAGATGCGTGACGAAGGTGAAATTGCTTCCATGCTAGGACGTCTGATTCGGGTGGAGTTGACGATGAGGAAGAAGACGCGGATTCAAAGTGGTAGGCATAGGAAGGGTTTGCTTCCACCTCTGCTCGTAGGTCTTCCCAGTGGAAGTCCTTGCAGAAGTATTGTGCTTCTGCTTCTCCTCCACTACTCGTTGTCCCTTTCTCCATTTCTGCTTTGCCCCTTTTCTTCCTTCTTCTATGTTTATATGTTTTAAACTTTACGTTTCATTCATATGTTTTAATTAGAGTATTTTATATCATTTGAGTCTTAAGTTTATAATTCTCTTTATAACTGCTGTATTAGAGCTGTTATTTCATTTGGTGTTCACAAATTCTTTTTTTTTAATAAGTTTTAAATTCAAAACCAAAATTTCATAGCAAAGAACATCGTTATAAATCTATTATAATATATTATGAAGTTTTTATTTGGTATCTCACAATAAAAAAATTATAATATTGATTACAAAAATTAAAACATAATAAAAAAATAAAAGAAATTAGAACATTGTATAAAGGAACTCAAATTTAGATTAAAAAATAACTAGTCAAATTTTACTTAATATTATTAAATTATAATGTGTAAAATGTTTGATCTTATACTATCAAACTTTTTATTTGAATGTAATTTATAAAACTTTTTTTCCTTTTTTTCACACTTAGTTTTTCTATTTCACTCTCTCTTTATAATTCTAACTCTAAATCTTCATTTTTTTTAAGATCAAAATTATTTTTATTTGATCAATTTTTTTCTAAAGTAAGATCTTTTTGTTTTGAAACAAAAAATTAATTCTCCTTTCTACTCATGATTAAGAAAAAAGTTATTCTCTCAACTTGTTTAATCTTGTATTGTATTTTGGTTATATTTGATCATTTTGTTCTAGGTCTTTAGATTGTTGGTGACTCTCTTTTTTACTAACAAATTTATTGAGTTCCGTATTTTTCAAGTGAGGAAAAATATCAATATTAATTCTAATAAATGAGTTAAAGTTAGAAGTTTAACTTAAGGTTTTTACTCTCAATTGCAATCCCACTCAAGATAGCATGTTTTGCTCCAATGTTATTTTTTACATGTTTAGGCATTATTTAGTTCAATTACTCCAAGGAATGAAATGTGTAACCGCATTAACAAAAACACAACCCATGTCTATCTTTTTTTCTCATATTTACTCTCTCCTTTTTCTCTAATTTTTCTCCCATCAAACCTTATCTATTTAAGTCTAATCATAGTTCACAATAGTTGAGGACCTAGTGATCATTCATACTCAATCAGATTTTCAAACAGAGTAAGTTCCTATCTACTCTAAAGATTTTTTGTTATCTATGTTTTTCTATGATTTTGTCATCAATCTTGGTGGAGTTAATTGAGGAAAGTGACCATCTCAACTTATTTTATCAATACTCAAATTTTGTTATGTTTGGATAACGTACTCTAGGTCTCACGTTTTGTGTAGCATTATTGATTTATTTTGGGAGGTTGCTTTGAAGATGATTTTTTCAGGTAAGGAAAACTAATTTTAACTTTTCAATAGTATCTTAGGTTAGAGGATCTGGATATAAAATAGACGTGGTCACAAGGTCCAAATTTCTCTTATAGGAGTGTTATTGAAAATTGTTGGATTCTTTGTTGTTTGAAATTGTAGAGATGTGATATTTTGATAGTTTGGTATTTAAATCATTTTTTTTATGTTGAAAAGGTAATTTTTTTTAATTGTGTTATGAAGGATTTGGATTATGTTTAGATGTTTTTCAAAATGCAAAGTAAATATTAGTTTGTATATTCAATTAATTTATGAAATGTTTTAAATGACATGTATTGTATGAGAATGATGAAATGTGTATAAAAGTCAGTTATACATTTGGAATAATGTATGGAATGCTTGATTTGTATATTAAGTATTAGCACCTATGTTTAACAAAGATCTTCTAACTTCACTAATGATTTAAGTCAAATAGACTAAGATATCAGGTGGTGAGAAGCTAATAAGAGAGTTCATATACATCGTGACTGCCTGTTGACACACAATATTGAATATTTGAACTTACCATGATCTTTTCTCTTAGATTCGCTTGTAAATATAATTCTTGAGTATTGGATGGATGTTAGTCTTTGGTAGAGTCTACTAAATATGAGTTTTCTGGAAGACGTTAGTTGATATTTCGCATGTTTAATATCCTTGTTGTATAGATCCATGTGTGGTCTATATGATGATTATTGTATATTGATATTGGAATGAAATTGGATTATTGTGGTTGGTACATGAATTTGTATGTCTATGTTTGATTGAAAACAACAACTAGATTGTTTATGAATTATTAATCTAATTATTTCTCTTGTTATATATTTTTGTACTTTAAAAATTTATTTCAATAGCTTACTCTTGCATGTGTTTGTTTGTATTGTGAATTACAATGACTGTACTATGTACACAAGAAGATATGGATGCAAGGGCATGAGCATCTGAAAGATCATAGGCACTTTTTTTGGCTTCGTTTTGTAAATATCTTGAAATATGTGTATAAGTAATATCTTGAAATGACGCAAATAAAGAAGGAAAAAAGATGAAGGGATGAAAAGAACTTATGGATTAGAAAGGGAATTCACGCCACTTGAGATGTCAGTCACTCAAGATAAGACTCATAGTCGCCATTTAGGATACTACCCACCCAAAATAAGACCCAGATAAAAAGGAGTACTCAGACTCTCAATTCACTGAAGTAGAGTTTCTTTACCTAAAATTTCAATGTGTCATACATGGAGGGAGACACCCTTTATATAGGAAGGAGTGACTTGGAGAGCAAGATGAGAGAGGGGTAGAAATGTCCATGAAGAGGGGCGGCCCTAGGGTTTGACCGAGGTCAATGCTGCCCCCTAGACATAGTTTCTAGAAGCTAGGGTTTCCCTTCCTAACCTAGGTGTCTTGTCTTGAAAAAGTGGGCTTGGTGCAGGCCCATTTCGCTTAGGACACTCCCTTTATGCTCTATAAAGCCTACTCTAGTTTATTCTACTATTTGGACCCCCAAAGTGAGCCCAAATTATTTACAAGCATGTTTTGTGGAAAACAAGAAGGAAGAACTTTTGATATTCTGGTTTGTATCTGGTTCTTCTTCTATTGATGCTTTCTCGAGGTTTGGTGGGGCATGACTTTGTATATTGAGATGATTGACCTATTTGTGAAGTGTTTGTTGAGTCCTTAGTTATCTACTAGTTTGTATCACATTGTCAACAACAACAGTGAATGACCAAAATTATATCAGAAAGAACACAAATCAAAAGTTTAGACAATGTGCCTAATCAGAAAAAAAAAACCTAATACAATACTTTGAAATACAACATTAGAAACTTATCGATTATTCACAACGCATTCACGTTTGATGGACCAAAACAAAACACATTCCATTATTCCTAAAACAGAGTCAAAGAAAATCACTAACCTTCCTTTCACCCCTAACGTCAAAGCCTCTACTTCCTCACCACAAACATCTTTCTTTTCCTACAGCATGACCGATTTCTCCCGATTCCAACTCACACCTGATTGCAAGTCACCGATTTAAACATGCATAATAGGTAGAAGTTGATTTATGCATAATAGGTTCATCGATTCAAATAGTATTAGCAAAGGGGAGGATACTTACAAGCTAGGTTTCAAACTCACACCAACAAAGTCCAGAGATTGGTGATGAATGCGCCCTTTTGAGAAGGAATTTGAGGAGGAGAAGAACGTCCCGCGCCAAAGTTAAGGATTATGTGTGGGTGTTCTGTTAAATAGCTTGTCACTTATTTCAAATGCTTTTCAAGTTTTATTTTTTTACATTAAATAAGTTTACATAAATATCAACTTTAATATTGTGTAGAGTTGGGACACTAACCTAAATAAATTATAATTTATTTGCGTCAGCTGATCCTCTACTACTTAATTTAATTTCTAGATTTTAAAAAAATTGTAGTGTGGGCTAAACCTACAATTAATGCTTATTTTTTTATTCCATACATCCATAGCTTGTGTCCTTTATTTGGATGTTATCTTATCATTATTATTTTCTTTTTACAATTTTTAGTATGGGTTTAACGTTTATTTAGCCGACGCTATCTTTAATATTTTTTTTTTTGTGTTTCACTTGTGTAGGCTTTAATGGATACTAGTAATGTCCCTTACTTGATCCTCACTTTTTTGGCAGCTAATTTCACTTGTGTAGGCTTTAGTGACACTATTAATGTCCCTTACTTGACTGTCACTTTTTTTTACAGCTAATTTCCATTTTTCTTATAGTGAGTCTTGTTATTGGTTTAATGTGAGTCACTTATAGGATATACTTAATACAAGTATTTCATACGATATTTTTTGGTGAATATCTTTTTATATGATGGATGTCTTCATGAGAAATGCTTGAAGTGTGATTAAAATAGGGTAATGACTTATAGTATGAACATTATGTATTAAAAATTTAGTGCACATATATTCGTGTATATATATATATATATGTGTGAAGTTTTTCAATAATTTACAATTTACTTTTGTTGTAATTGTACGTGAGTGAATATTTAATCAGAAGCTAAATTTCGAAGTAAACAAATTTAGTGTGAGTGTTAAATTTTTTTGTTTAATTTAATATGAATGTATACTTATATGCTAAGTTTATTTCATTTTTTGTAAAAATATAAAAAATTGAAAAGTATTATAGTGAATAATATATATATATATATATAATTTTGGGTGGTGTAAGATGTTACATAGTCTAAAATAAATAACATATTTCATATTTTATTTTCATATAATAAATAAAGTCACATAATATATATATATATATAATTAAAAAATAATATAAATATTAAATTTGAATTTATTATAATAATATATAGTGATAAAATATTAAGCATACAAAAAGACCATTATTTCTGTTAATTTTAAGAGAGAAAAAATATACAACACCATATGTAATGATACTAAATGAGGTTTTTTTAATCAAAGTGGGTAATTTTTTTCCTTTTTTTTTTACTAAATGGAGGTTGGTTTTGAAAAAATTATAAAATAGAAGAAGTCATACAATCATGGTACCACTTCAATAGGAAGAAGTCGTGTCAAGTTGACATGGTTTTGTCATGTCAAAGTGAAGTCCTGTCACACTAACCTATTTTACCTCGTTTAGAACAATTTTCTTTTTTAATGCATTCCAATTCAAGCTTTTTATCAAAATTTATAACCATTTTGAAGTTTTTTTTTGTACAAAACTTTATCAAAAAGAGTTCTTAAACTTAATTTTTTTTACAAAAATTTCTTAATTTTATAAAATTTATCATTTAACAAACAAACAAACTTTATAAATATATTTAATGATTTTCTTGTAATGTACTTGTCTAGGTGACATTTATAGGTTTTTGGTTAAGACAAAGATGACATATCTTAATAGTTTTCACGTTATGTGATAATTGAAAATGTCAAAGAGTATGTGAGTTGAAAAAAGTCTTAGGTTTCCTTGCCATGAGTTGAGACCCTTTTAATGCACGAGTGTCAATGTTTGTGGTGAAGTCACAGTTTGGTACACTGTGAGGTGAAAGATAAAGATAATGGTGGAGTTTAAGAAAGTATTCTCAAATAGGTGAATATTTGGATAGTTTAGAACAAAGTCCTGAGCTGGGATATTCATAGGCCAAAATTAGGACTATCTGATACCTGCTCAATATCATTAAGATTGGGTAGTGAATATATATCTCTTTTGTAGGTCGAAATAACTCATATTTTCAATAAAAAAAAGAATTATGATTGTAAAATTAATTTAATGAGAAATATTCAACTACCTAATCAATTTTGAAGTAACTTTTAATGTTCATAGTGAGGTTAATTTATGAGAATGAGGTAATTTTTTTTATTAAATTTATGGAAGAAGATAGATTTTAAAAAAATTACAAGAATGGATAAATCGTGCTTGGAAACATGGTTTTAAAATTAAAAAAATTGTGCTTGCAAGCACGACCTTAGCTGCAACGAAATTGATGACACTAAAATCGTGCTTGAAAACATGTTTTTTACAAAAAAAATTATGGAACTTATGATTAGATGCATGAGTTTGATTTTTATTAGTTTTCCTGATGAAGTTGTGCCTATTAGCACAATTTTGTTGGATTGATTTTTTTCTGAAATAACTGCCAAAAAATAATTAATGGTTTCATTGAATTGTAGGCTTAGTTACTACTAACCTAATACCATTCAATTTAGATATCCTTCCATAATTCAAATCAAAACCACGATTGTAGTGATTTTTATGGTATATATATATTTTTAAAATCCTTCAAATATATTTTTTAAAACTATGAATGTAATAAGACAACAAAAGTAAGATGAATGAATTTGTCTGTCCCTTTATAAAGATTTTCACATATTTTTCATTTCCAGACCCATCAAAATCAATTTCAACTTCAATGTAAACACAAATATTGTAATATTGTAGCTTCATCTAGATCTTAAAATCTCAATTGCTTTGTCAATCGTGTTTTTCTTTCATATGTATCTACGATATAATTAGAAGCAAAACTTGCTCAATAAGAATTGTTCGAAAAAATTTCACTAGATCTTGTCTAGGGTGTTGACTCATGGACAACTTAGTTTAATATCTTTGAGAGATATTAAATATATAAATAGTACTATATTTTGATGTATAATTCTTATTATTGTACAAAACTCATATATTTGTAATATTCTATGAATAATTATGAAGATGTAAAATATTGACATACATATGTATCTATGAGGGTTTCTTACGATTAATGTTCTTTTTACAACATAGATCTTTCCTTAATATTCACATATCTTTCCAGATTTTTCACCTCAAAATCATACCTCATACATAAGTATATCATTTCATGCACATACATCATTATACATTGAATGAAAATAATAATCATCCAAACACATAATCAATCAACTTTGTATAAAACATACATATATTAGACAGGCTAAGTAAAGATCACTTAGATGGAAATCTCATACGATATTTCCACTTAAGCAAAAATGGTTCTACTAAGTGAAAGTATTAGACAAAACACTAAATAGAGTGAATTAAATGATACTTCTCTTAGCACATCTGCCTTGTCTGGAGCGATAGTATCAATTCATACTTTCATTTAAGTCATTTAGACAAAACTTTCAATATTAACACCTTAACACTTAAACATAATTATCTCCTTATGTTATTGAAACATACTCCAATCTCAAATCACCAAACTCTTTCTTTCAAAAGTTAAGAGTTGATCTTAGATACGTCTTAAGACTCAATGGAGGTTAAAATTTAGACATGTAAAGATAAACCATAGTTCTACAAATAAAATGAAGGTTCTGGAGTTGACATGATCGTGGGAAGCGCTAGATGCACACAACTAACATTGATCGGATTCTACGTTTAACGTCAACTACTCATGCAAAAAATGTTCATCAATTCTACATGCAACCGGAGAAAATCAAGCGCATAGGCAATTCATATCCTTCAGGTTACCTTAGAAAATCAAAGTCAAATGTAATTGGTTTTATTCAGTTCTCCCCTAAAGAGTTTTACTCTTATGTGTAACCTCAAAACTTCAAACCCAACATGCAACTCACGACCTTCAAACTTATCATGCAAAAAAAGATCACGCTACAAAGATAATAGCAAAGGAAATAATCTATTTTAAACTTGCTAACTAAGGCTTAACTGAGGTAGCTTCCCTTATTTGGACTTACTTGATTAGGTGAGAAAATGTCTAACACTTAGAGACCCTAACATCTATCTTGTTTAACCAGGATAATTTCCAAAATCTTGTGGGATCACGTTATGAAAAGAGCGAGGTTTGGAGGGAGGAAGGCAAAAAGAGGGCAAATAAAATCTTAGAGAGAGAAAAAGAAGAGGGAAAGCTTGCATGCGAGTGAGAAAATGAAAGAGGAAAATGGGATCTTAGAGGTGATAAAAGATTTTTACAGTTAGAAATTTATTTTCAAAATTATAATTTTCTTATTAATTGTACTAAATTGAAAGTTGAATGTTTTTTAACTTTAATTATTTTTTACAAAAAAAAAACCTTTAACTAAATTTATTCTTTTAATAAGATTATAAATTTTAAAAGTAAAAAAAAAGTTAAAAATGATTTATCTTTTAGAGTTTTAGAGTAAGTGTTTTTCACAATAAAGTATAAAACGTGAATATGATGTAAGATGATGTGTTTTATAAAATCTAATCATGTAAGACGCAAATATTTCATCTAAGAGACGATACAACACCTTATAGTCTTTGCTTCATTTGATAAATGAGTTCTTCATCAGAAAATAATTACACAGTCTTAAGCTTAATGTTGTATTTAACAAAAATGTTCTTCAAACTTATTTTCGGTTTCAGAAAATGTTTTTGTCTTTAGTCTACCAAAAGAATCGGCTTAATCACATGTGAACATCAAAATATCTTGAGTTACGAATCACAATTGCTTTGAATTAACAACCATCCTAACACAATAAATTTACTACACATAATGAATGTACATTTATTTTATAAGTTTCATTGTGTTATTTATTTTTAAAATTTGTACCATAATTAAGTTATTCATTTTGTTTTATTTAGATTATTGTTGCTCTATGGAGACTTCACGAGTAACTTTAACGTTGGGTTTGATATTTAATACCAAGGTTAATATAATATTTGTTTTATTAATTATTAAATTATTTTATTGAATTTTTTTTA
Source organism: Phaseolus vulgaris (assembly GCF_000499845.2). NCBI lineage: Eukaryota > Viridiplantae > Streptophyta > Magnoliopsida > Fabales > Fabaceae > Phaseolus > Phaseolus vulgaris. The sequence goes on from NW_027174081.1 coordinate 341,848, forward strand.
AAAAAAAAGATTGTTTATATATGTATTGTTTTCAAGTTTTCATGAAATATTGAGCACCTTTATTTCTGGATACACAATATACAGTTATGATAGAAATGAAGGAAAGAATAAGAAGATAAAAAAGAAAAACAGAAAAAAAATATTATTTCATATTTCTCATAGTTACAAACTGATCATTTAAATGAAGATTCTGATAGATGTTTGGTGTGAATATTTTCAACTTGAAACTAACCAAGCATATGAACAAGTTTTTGTTGTAGTTTATCACAAACAAAATGAATGTCCAACTCAAAATGTTTGGAGCGTGAATGTAAAACATAATTATTAACAAGAAAAACAACTCCAGGTTATCAAGAGTAAATAAGAGGAGTGTTAATAAAGACATGTAAGTTCTTGTAGAGGAGATATAATCCACTTGATTTCAGTGAGAGCAACGACTATACGTCTATATTCAACTTAAGTGCTATTGTGAGAGACAACATGTTGTTTGTGTGATCCTCATGATACTATAATCTTTCCAAGTTTGATCCCCAATCACATTACAAGAAATCATTCAATAGAAATCAATTTTAGAGACCAAAAAGTAATTACACTATATTGACTAAATTAACTACTACAAAAATTATTGGTATCTAATGTAGTTTCTATTATTAATAAAATTTATAAACTATTTTATAAATTGATATTTAATTAGCTACTAAGGTTTAGCTACCAATTAATTTAGATTCTAGAGTTGATAGCTAATTAAATATCAATTTAGAAACTAATTTATAAATTTTATTAATAATAGAAACTACTTTAGATATCAATAATATTTTTAGTCTCTAAAATAATATTTAATTTAATCAATATAGAGACTAATTATTTTTTTGTTTCTAAAATTAGTTTATATTTAATAATTTTCTTGTAGTAAAACAAATGATTGATGAACAAGTAGATGATTGAAGAAGAAGCCTAAAATGAAGAGTGCCAACAAGGTATTGTAGGAAATGTTTTAGAGTCTTCTAGTGGTGTTCTTGAGGTTGATACATGTATTGAGAAAGTTTATTAACAAAAAATGTTAGCTCTATATGAGTGATCAAAACATATTGTAGATCTTCTACAATTGAACTATAAAGAGAATGATTTTGAAAAGCAAAGAAGATTTGTCTTGTGTTAGACGTAACTAAGTGATCATAGGAGTAGATTGTGCTTTAACTTCAAGCATATTGGCTTTGTGAAGAAGTTATTTGATGTATTTTGTATGAGATAGATTAAGTATGGCATCCTTATTCCATGTAACTACAATACTAGAACAATAATGTAAGCATTCAAGATCTTTCAAAGCAAATCGTGCATGCAATGTAGATATAAGGGAAGAAATTTCAGAAGATGAACTTCGAATAATGATAATATCATCCACATAAATTAGAATGTAAAGCACATAAGTGATGAAAAACTTTTAAAACAAAGATGAACCACTATGTGTAGCCTAAAAGCCTAAATCAATAAGAGTTTTACTTAGCTTGTGAAACCAGGACTGAAGAGCTACTTTAAAACCACAAATAGCCTTATTTAGTTTGCATACTTTTTGAGGATTGGATAGAAAATCTTGGAGGCTGCTATATATGTTGTTCTTGTATATCTCTCTTAAGAAACACATTTTTTACATCAATTTAATGTATTGGACACCTACAAGACACAACACAAGCAAGAACAATATGTATAGTAACAAGTTCAGCAACAAGATTAAAGTATTTTATGTAGTCAAGGCCAAGAGTTTAATTGACATTTAATAGTGTAAGGAGAATTGACATTTAAAACACTAATAGGCAAAACATTTATTATGTTCACTACAACCATAAAAGCTTCACCCCAAACTTTTTCTGGCATAACAACATCAACATAAATAGCAAGACCAATGTTAGTAATGTGTCCATGCATTTTCAATTTTAAGTCAACAATGGGTGAGTCATCACATCAATCTAGTGTCCATGGTAATCGTCATACTCAATATTTTAATAATTTCCAGGACACACTAGCAAATCAAATAATAGAAATTTCTAATTTAAAAGAAATGTTTTCTAAATTTACGATTTCTCAAGAAAGGGATAGAGAAAGGTCTAGGACTCAGCATGAGGATCATAAATATATAGAGAGGAATCACATAGATAACAAACATATTATAGGGATCCTTCTTTCCAAAATTCCACTGAGCTTGAAATAAATCTCCCTTCTTTTGGTGGGCATAAAAATGTTGAGGTATATTTAGAATGAGAGGCTAAAGTTGATCAATTTTTTGAAAACCATCAAGTAAATGGATTTACAAGATTTTCCATAGTTACTCACAAGATCATGCCATCTCTTTATGGAAACAAAGGCAATATGATGTTAGGATTGGTCACAAATCAGAGATTTTAAATTGGACTGAATTGAAGGCATGCATGAGAAAAAAATTTGTTTCGCCTTCATATATGGAAAGAAAGAACCTTATATGTCCCTAAACCCTAAACCATAACCACAATAACATAATTCTATACCCTAGATTCTTATACCCTAGGAATGATTACAAGAAGGAGCATTACCCTTCCGAACCACAATCTAGGGAGAGACCTTATAAAAAGATATGTTTTGTTGACCCTATTGTTTCTACACCTAGTTTTCAAGACTTGTAGAAATTTATTACAACAGGTTATAAATTTATTGAGGGAGAAAAATAATATGTTAGAAGAGAAAAAGAGTTTGAAGAAAAACTACAAAATCTTGTTAGAAAGAAAGAAGAAAAAGAACAAAGAGAAAAAGAGGAAAAAAGTCACATCTTTTATTCATATACTCTATTTCTTGAGTGTCCTATAAACTATTTTGATCATTATAGGGAAAAACATAGTTTTGAAACTTCTTTTGATTATCAATCCTTTTCAACTTATGATGATAAAATTTTAATGGAAACTCACATTGTTTTCAATGAAAAATAATTTTAGAATCTAAAGTTTTGAAAACCGGAAAAGAAAAGAACTCAAAAGAAAATTCTTTTTCTAAAGCTAAACCTGACATTGAAATACATTTCACTTCTTTAGAACACTCTTGTGAGGAGTTATTTGAAGAAAATTTTCTATTTTGAGAGAGGTGCTTCTTTTTCTACTCTTACTTCATCTTTTAAAAATATTTATACTTCTTTTGTATTATTCTGAAGTTTGCTATTTTTTCATATGAATATTTGATCTTGGTGGACTATGCTGAAATTTTGGACAAGGTGGGTCAAAATGAACCGAATCTGAGGACAAATCATTTTCAAGGGGGAAGGCCTGATGGAGAACCATCCTTGCTAAAGTCACCTTTTCTCTCAACTAAGAGCATGTGATCAACTTGAAGATTACAACAGAAATATTTGCCTTAGTCTTGTATGTTGAGTTCAATAGTGTCAAAGTTCAAGAGGGGGGGGGGGGGGGGGTGAATTGACCTTTTAAAACTTTTGCGCAAATTCAAGTTTTATCATAGTACACAGAAAATAAATTGATTTATTTAGCAATGAACAATTTATTTTTACACTGTTTATGTATTAAAGCGTTTATACCAGTCAAGTAATTCTGGAAGTTATGCAAATTGATTTGCAAGCTATACACACACTGATTTTAAGAGGATATTATGTAAAACAAAATCTGTGACCTTCAATTTTTTAGCAAGTGATAAAGGTTCAATTATTAGCTTGACAATCAATTGGGTAACCTATCACAATCAAACTGTTGCAGTTGTAATTAACAGTTCATATATCTTCTTAACAAAACCAAACTGATTTTCCAGAAAATAAGAACAGAATGAACAAGCCCAGAAAGAACATATTTATTTTTAATTGAACAAATTCAATTTTAGACAGATTAACAGATAAGCAAGAAACCGAGTGCAGGGATGAAGAGAAATGAACACACAACAGTTATACTGGTTCACTCAAATGAGCTACATCCAGTCTCACCTAATCCAAGGTGAAATCCACTAAACAAACATACCAAACACACTTACACAACCAATGTTCTTGAACCCTACAAGAACCTTGACACACTTGCTGAAAAACACTATTTCAGCACACACTCTTCAAGAAACCCTATCAATAAGAGCTTACAATCACACTTTTACAAGGAATGAAATATGAAACGAATACACCTGATAGAGGATGCAGAAATCTACCTTAGACCAGTAGAACAGATTGCTTACACAATAGCAGCACCTCTAACCAAGCCTTGGAGCCAACCAAGAACAAGCACACTTTTGATTTGTAAAATCTTTCAAGAACACATGCTAATTCTCTGTAAATCCTTAATTCTCTGTTGTAAAACTTGTTTTCTCAATTGTATGATTCACTTTTAAACGCAAGAACAAGCTTTCTTTTTATAGAAAAACAACTTATAACAAATTTTCAAAAAACAGTTAAAGCTGTTATAAAAAGAACAGTTTGAAAATAAAATGAACAGATTTATTTTCAAAAGCAGTTAGAGAATTTGTTATGTGAAGGAGACTTAGTCAAACACTCTGGTGCAAGGACAAACCGAAAAAAACTTTTAAGATAAACATGACACCAGTTTAAAAAGAATCCATTCATTTACAGATGAACAAATTTATTTTCAAAACGATAACAGAAACTTCTTAACAAGTAAAACGCAGTCGTTTTGAGAGAGTGAAGACTTAGTCAAAATACTTGATGCACAAAACCTGATTTTCAAAGGCCTTAGTCAAAGCATCAGTTTAAAAAAAGAATCTATTCATTTAGAAAAGAACAGATTTATTTTTTATGTAGTAAGGGTGTTTTTGCAAAACATGTGAAAAACAGTTTCAGAAAACTTGTGCTTGCTCTTATCACATGGTTAGGAATTAAGAGGTGAGTTACCTAGCAAAAAGCCTACTCTAAACAACCTCTAAGCTATACCTAAGACATTCTTAAAGCAAATGTAAATACACATGAAATTTACACAAATGGCTTCATCAAACACATGTCTTGAAGGGGCAGCAACCATCTTCAACATTGTATACATTTGTAAATAATATAATAGTATTTTGGGTCTTGTATTCTAGGCCAAGATAGTGTAGGATTTTGGGCTTTAGAAGGCCAAAAGGGACGTCCACATGACATCCTACATGATGTCACCTAAGCATCCATGTAGACTCCACTTCCTTCCTTCCTTTCTCCAAAGGTGACCATTCAACTCCTTGTGGAAGCATACACATGGGGCGCCTCTTCCAATGTCTTTTCCTCTCCTTTGTACCAATCCTCATGCTATTGGAGAGTGCCTTCAAGACATGGATTCCCACATGATAGTCCACCAATGGAGAGGATTTGAAGTTGCCACATGTCACTCCATCAATGCATAGTTGTTTAGAGCTCCAATGGTCGGTCATCTTAGGAAACTCAAGGCTCTATAAGTAGAGAGTTTTTCTTGTAAATTTCTTAGACTTGATTGTTATATGAAATTGTGTTTCTGAATTTCTCAACACACTTCTCTAAGTCTCTCTTCTATGATGCTCATTTTCATTTTAGAAACTCAAGGAAGGTGGCCTAACCTCTTCCTTGGCCCTTGCACCTAAGAACACTCCCACTGACACCCACACCCATAAACTCCCATAACCATTCGGTGCTTCTTTCACAAATCTACAAGTATTTCGTTGCCTTCTATCAATCTCCACTCAACACTCAAGAAGTATTTCATTGGCTTCTCTTTTTTATGAAGCTATTTTAGTTATGGACAACATGTTGCATTTCACAATTTGTCCTCTCTGCTTGCTCATGCATGTAGGAATTTCTATTCTGCTACGAAAATAGAAAAAAGACATATATTCTTGGCATTAGTGTAACTATTCTCAGTATTTTGAGCCAACACATGCTCTAAATAAAAATAGATAAAATATTAAGTATTTCATTATAACACCTCTAGTTTTTTTTGCAACAATCAATCCAAATATCAACATGGAATCAAAATGGAATTTCAAGTACAAACAATTTTTTTAGACAACCAATCTAAATATCAATTTGCAATGAAAATGAAATTTCATGTATAGCTACTACAAATCTTTTTAACGGCCAATCCAAATTTGAATTTGTAATCAATATGGAAGTTCAATTATAACACTTGACATTGGTTTCAATGTGAATCCAATACTTAATGAAAAGTTAATTTCAGTATACCAATTGTAAAGGAAAATGTGACTTGAAATTGGAGTAGAACACGTTGTTTATGGTTTTAATTGACTAAAAGTAGTAAAGAATGTAGTGTAAGTTGACATAAACATAAGATGAACTAAGAATGAAAAATTAAATTTTTGATACATAAGATTGCTACAAATATGATATTGGAATGTGAATTGGAAAAACCTGTGAAAATAATAAACATAAATAAAATAAATTGAGTATTATAATGGAATCAATGAATGAAGTAATACATATAAAAAAAAACATAGTGAACTTGAAATATAAAATTTTGAATTAGTTAACTAAATTGAAGACAAACATATTAATGAATATCTTACAAAATGATGAAATCAAGACTGTGGTTGATCATCAAAGTTCTGAACATAGTGAGAGTGAACTGACTTCATATATCAAATCTATCATTTTGCAATATGGTTGAAATTGTCTTATATATTTTAATTATTTATACTAATAAATATCTTTAATTAATTCCACTTTTTAATCTAAATTTTTAATAACATGTTATATCACTACAAGAAAATCTTGAATTAGAAACCAATTTTAGAAACCAAAAATAATTAGTTGCTAAAGTGACTAAATTAGAGACCATTTTAGGGACTAAATAAATGTTTGGTTTCTAAATTAGTTTTTATTATTGTTAAATGGTTTCTAAATTGATATCTAATTAGCAACCAAAGTTTTTGCTACCAAATTTAGAATTAAATAATTGGTAGTTAAAGTTTTGGTAGCTAATTAGATACTAATTTAGAAACTATTTAACAATAATAGAAACTAATTTAGAAACTAAAATTTTTGTTAGTTTCTAAAATAGTCTCTAATTTAGTTACTATTGCAACTAATTATTTTAGTTTCTAAAAATTAGTTTATATTTGATGATTTTCTTGTAGTGTATTTTTTATTATATTTTATTTCAGGAGAGATAATGTCTTAATAACGAGAAGTTATTATCCAATATTTTTAATACTTTAAAATACTAGTATTTCTGTTTTCTCAGTTCTTTCAATTCATCTAAATCAAGAACCTAACAATTTGATTTGATGTTCCTATCTATCTTCAAACTCCAAACAGCATACATACTCTCTGTTTTCATTTACACATCCAAAATGAGCATAGGACAATATGTAGCGTGCACCAATGCACATGCATCTATATACCTAATTTCATCAATTTGTTACCTATAAATTCGATTCAATTCATATCCCAAAATAAAGTTATTTCAATTTTTAAATAAATCAAAATAATTTTTTTCCGTAAATTATTAAATTTTCAATTATAATTTTTTAATCACTCACCTAATATTAAAATTGTTACTTTAACTGAATTAAAAAACTTTTCACCCATAACAAATTTCATAAACTAAAATTGTTGTGAAGACTTGAGATTAATAATTAATTTTCAGTTTTTTTTTATGATTAAGTTTACAACAGTAATTAGTACCTGAATTAAAGTTGGACAAAACCAGATGATGATCGAAGAAAATCCATGAAACTTTTGGTAAATCATAAATGATATTCCACACTCAACAAGTTTATTTTCTTGGATGAAAGACATGTGTATAATACATAATATCCAGAGAGTTTTTGACGATTTCACGACAATAGAAAGAAAAGTATCATCATTAATGTATTTTTAACAGAATTATTTTTTAATATTTTATAGTGGTTTTAATTCTCATTAAATATATGTTATTTGTCATTTGTCATTTTTTTGAAAGATCCACATTGTTATCATATTACCAACGATTTTCACGAACTCCTAGAAAATAACTACTTTCCATCGATTTTGAAATCCCTGTTATTCCTGACGATTTTTGAAACTCCCGTTATTCTTGACGATTTTGAAACTGTCATTATACTTGACAGTTTTGAAACCCATGTTACTTCCAGTAGTTTCAAAACCCCCTAATTTCAAGATTTTTCAAATATGACGTATATATAAAAAATAAGTGACAAATAATGACCCAAACTTTTAAAAAAATTCTAAAAAATACATTAATTCATTGGTAAATTACCACCGGCAGTTTATATTCCAAAAAAGAATAATAAATTCACATCAATGTGTCCTTTAAAAAATAGCTCAAATTGACAAAAACACCAACATTTTACCGAGAATGAATATGTTTGAGTAGTTCTAAATACAGAAAAAAATGAGCAAATATGGGTATCACATTCTCTAAAACAATGTTTTTGGTTTCTCATGTTTATTTATCTGTAATACAAGGTTAAAATACATAGCAATAATTCTACTATAATTTATTATTACTTTATATAAAGTTTATTAAATTTGTATTGTAAAATAAAAAGGAATATAAAATATGAAAATTTAAGATAAATAAGTGGTTTTGCACTTTATCCAAGAAACTTTATCTCATCCGTCATTCATATCTTATCTTTTCCCACCCAAAGTTGTTGGATTGGAAAGGTCACTTCATCAGACATTAGCCTTAATTACAGGTAAAAACACTATCCTTACATCTTGGAATTGATATTAAATAATTAGAACATATGAATTCATGTTAAGTGGCATAAACCTTAAAATATTTGTAATGTTCATAATCTAGGTTCGTTCTAAACTCTATTAATAATGTTGTAGACATGTTTGTTAGTTTGTTTCCAAACTATTTTTGAATTGGTATGTCTATATTGTCAATGCCATATAGTTATTTTTTTCTTCATATTCTACTGCATACAAAATTGAAAAAAATAACATGTAGTAACAGGGTTGCGAATGACCACAATAAGAGCAAAAGTGCACCATACAAACAAAAAAGTGCACACAAAGAACTAAAACTTAGAAAACCTTAGAAAGTAAATAATAAAAATACCATTTTTTCTTAGTCATAAAAATAGACATGTTAAAAAAATCTATATAAAATCCTCCAGCTATGGTTCTTGATGTTGATAATTTGTTTCATCGTTAGAAACATTTTCTTAATCGGATGCTTAATATATAAAAATAGTTATAATTCGTAGCATTCTAATTATAATATAATATATATATATATATTAATTTAATCAAGATTTAAATATTACCGGTGATGCATGAAACATAAAAAATCATGAGTCAACTCTCTTGGATAGTTTTTCACAAAAAAAAGTCATCACTGTCTTCATTTCATTGACTTGTGATGTCAACATAGCAACCTAGTTTAGAACAAAATCAATGAAATTTATCAAATTGAATAATATTAAAAGTGATGAGCTATATACAATAATGCTAACACAATCAATACTTATCCAAATAACTAACCACCTCTAATCCAAATTTCATCATCATAAAATAACTCATAGTAACTAATACGAAATGCATTATAACTTCTTACAGTACTACCTAAGAACCTATTCAATAATGCTTAACCAAATGGAAAAAGTTGAACAGATCAAGAAAATAAATAGTACAAAGTAAATGAAGAATTCATCAAGAGGAAGTAATGATAGCAACATGCTGATAAGTGTCAAATTTTAGTAATATTTTATATTAAAATATAGGCACTTATGAATATTAATTGATAAAATAACTCCTAATTTATGAATTTATACCTTTTAACATATTTTATGATTTTAATTTAAACAAGAATGATTTATTCCCAAATTTGTGTTAATTTCAGGTTTTTAGGGAAGAATAGAGATAATTGGGCAAATGGAAAATATACAAGGCTAAACCGATAAAGTTGGAATGCATTAAAACTCACCAAAGCTGTCTAAACTCACAAAAAGCCAAGATGCCGCCAGTAGATCTTGCTCAAGCGAGCTCAATCTCGCTTGAGCTAGATACTGCCAGTAACGTTGGGCCTTTTTACGTTTTACTCGCCCAAGCGAGCTCATTAGCGCCCAAACGATAATTCACTTAAGCCCAACAATTTAGGTTAAATAGTGATGGAGATCAAGATCAAGAAGAAATAGAAGCCAATAATCAAGGACAAGAAGAAATAGAAGCCAATAATCAAGGACAAGAAGAGGTAGAGGCCTAAGTTGTAGACGCTCAAGAAGTCATTAGCCCACCTCATAGGCTTACAAGGAGCAAGTTCAAGGAATTAGGAAATAGTGGAAGGTTGTTTTCTCTTTTTATAATATCTTTTGTTTTAAAAGGTGCTTAGAGGGAAACATTAGACACCTCTTTTGTAAAAGCATCTTTAGGCTTTAGTTTAGGAAATTCTAGAAGCTTGGGGAGTGAGCTTAGTAGGGGGCGTGAGGTAGGAGTCTTTTGGGTAGCTTATAGAGTAAGCTTTGTAAATGACCGGCCCTTGCTCCTATAAAATGAGGGCTTAGGTCCTTCATAACGTAGATTTGAGAATTGATATAGCAAAACTCTCCCAAATTGGTGATTGAGTGTGTGAGAACTTGTCTTCTCCTCTTCCTTGTCTCATCTTGAGTGCCTTTGTTCTCTCAAGTGGCGGCATTGCTCACTTATCTTGGAGCCTTCACACTTCAAGTGGCGTGACCATCAATCAAGCTCTTCATTCTCATAAGTTCCTCTCTTCTCCATCTTTTCATTTCATTTCCATGTTCATACGAAGCTTAAACATGTCTTAGGTTCCTTTTCTTGCAATTTCATTCGGTGCTTTAGCTTAATTCTAGTTTTGGTTCGGTTCTTCTTCAAGTCCTCTTAATTTGTTCGGTGCATTTCAGTTTCTAAGCTTTTTAATCGGTGCTTTTATATTCTTACCTCTTTTAATCGGTTCAATTGGCAAGAAATGGGTCTTCTATGTGAGTTTGATGTTTGGTGCAAGTTTTGGTGAGTTCTTGAAACATAGAACATTGATCCAATTCTATTAAAAGTGCCTATTCATTCTCCAACTCAAGTTGATTCCATAAAATGTCAAAGAATCATCTATATCTAGCTATTGGAATCATATCATGTGGTATCTAGAGTTTAGGTTTGTTCTTGTTTAATTTTGAGTTGTATTGCACTTTTAATTCAAGAGCTCTATAATTCTTGTTGTTTATCTTTTTGTTTTTAGGCTTAATTTTGAGTTTTATTGCTGTTTTCTTAATTGTGCCTATCATGTGTTTGTGTCTTTTCCTTTTTGAATCCATACAAGTTTTGTCATAGTCATGTTTTTCCAAGAATGTCATCACTTCTTGTAGTCCTTTTATTGTATTTTTTGTTTCTTGCTTTGGTGTAATACAGTTTTTCTGAACTTGTTTCTTGATCTTTTGATGCATTTTATTTTTAGTATTGAGTTCATACTTGTATTTTAGATCTATAAAAGTTCTTTTACATCACTTCTATTATGTCTTTTGATGCATTTTATTTTTCGTATTGAGTTCATACTTGTATTTTAGATCTATAAAAGTTCTTTTACATCACTTCTATTATGTCTTTGCTAGTTCTTAATTATGTTTTTCATTCCTATTAGGATTCCTCTGTTTTCCAGAAAATATGCTAAACTGTTTTGCCTTATTGCAATTGATTTACTTACTGGAATATTCTGAAATTCTGGATTTGTGTTCATCAAAGTGTTATAAAAGAATAGAAAAAAGAAGTACTTCAAAATTCAAAGTACAAAAAAAATGATAAATCAAAAACAAAAAGTGTGCAATTCTGCCGAAAAAAATACAGTAATCTGGCAGCGATTTTAGAAAATTTATCTCAATTAATTGGCTTACTGTTTTTAAGTAATTCCAGTGCCATTGTTGAGCTAAGATCTTGAACTTTCTGTGGTTAAAATTCATAATCCAGTTCGCTTTATATCATTCCAGATAAATCGGTGAACATCAAGCACAGTTTGCACACAAATATTTTTCAGTAGTTCTGTTTTTGTTTTCTTCATCTACTCTAGTGCTTTTCTTTAGGTCTCTTTTGTGTGCCTTCTTTTTCATTGAGTACCTTATTTTCTTGCTTGTCTTTTCTTCATTACTCTTTGAGTTTGTCATATATCTTGTATTCCTTTTGATATAGCCTTTTCTTGTTTATACCTTTTCTTGTTTGTCTTTCATTGTTCATTGGTTTTGTGGTGATTTTTTTTGAGATTGTGTGCTCTTGCTTTGGCATCTTTCATTTGAGATTACAAAAGGTCTCAAGATCAGATTGGTAAAGGGGAGTATTCCTTCTTTGGAGTGTTTTAAGTGACACTTCACTTCGGCATTTTGCTCCAATTTCTTTTTGCTAACCTTGTTTTCTTAACATTGTTTGCTGTTTTGTTTGCTCTTTTCTTTTATAAATGGCTTCATATTCCAGTGGTGATTCTTACAAACAACATTCTCCTAGTAAAGCTTCTGTTCTTGGTGAATTAAAAGAAGCAAAATGAACCATTACTCTCCAAGATGAAGCTATTAGACGGTTGGAGGAAAAATTGCAAAGAATTGACATGAAGCAACCTCGGTCCTCTCATTCTATCCATGGAGAGCGTCATTCTCATAGACCTTCATCTAGAGGTTCTTCAAATGACCATGGCCGTGAAGAGGAACATAGAAGAAGGAGACCTCATCCCCACTTTCATGGCTATAGACCTCATGCTCATGGAGATAGACATCACCGTGAAGATGGCTTTCACCAAGACTCCAAGGCTAAGCTTCCTTTGGTCAAAATTCCTAGTTTTAATGGGGATAGTGATCCTAATGTGTACCTAGATTGGGAGGCTAAATGTGAACAAATCTTTGATGTCCATGAGGTCCATGATGACCACAAAGTTAAGCTAGCCTCCTTAGAGTTTAGTGATTATGCCATGAAATGGTGGCATAGTGTTATAAAGGACATTATCTATCACAAGGGTCCTCCCGTGGACTCTTGGGACTCTTTAAAGGATCAAATGCGCCTTAGGTTTGTGCCACCAAACTTTAGGAAAGACCTCATGTTGAGACTCCAACGGTTTCAACAAGGCACGCTAAGTGTGTATGCTTATTTCAAAGAATTAGAAATGCTTTTGCTTAAGATAGATATGTGTGAGAGTGAGGAAGCTATGATAGCTAGGTTTGTGAGTGGTCTAAGGAAGGATATTCAAGATATTGTTGAGCTTCAAGAGTATTCATCATTGGGTTCTTTGGTTCATCTTGCAATGAAGGTGGAAGCCCAACTTGCAAAGAAAAATGCTTTTAAAAATGCTCCAAATGATGGTTACTACAACAATTCTTGGAAAAATAAAAAATCTTTTTCAAAATTTCCTTCTAAAGATTCTTCTTTCAAACCTAAGGAATCTAAGCCTTCTACTTCTATTCCTAAATCTCCAACTAAATCGTCTAGTAAGAAATGCTTTAAGTGTATGGGTTATGGTCACATTGCGGCTAATTGTCCTTCTAAAAGGAATATGTTTGTGCATAATGGCATTGTCATGAGTGAGCATGATTCGGATTCACCTAGGCATTCTTCACATTCTAGAGCATCTAGTGAGAATGAGAGTGAGAGTCCACTTGAAGGAGATTTGTTAGTTGTGAGAAAACTTCTTGGAGAAGTTTCACAACCTTTTGATGAAAGTCAAAGGGAAAATATTTTCCATACAAGATGTCTTATTCAAAACAACATTTGTTCCTTAATAGTGGATGGGGGTAGTTGTGCTAATGTGGCTAGTATAAGAGTAGTAGATAAGCTTGGATTGCCTACTATCTCTCATACAAAGCCCTACAAATTGCAATGGCTTAGTGAAGTAGGCGAAATTATTGTGAATAAGCAAGTCCTCATCCATTTCTCTATTGGAAAATACAAAGATGAGGTATTATGTGATGTTGTGCCCATGGAAGCAACACATGTTCTTTTGGGAAGGCCTTGGCAATATGATAGAAAAGTTTTTCATGATGGCTTTACCAACAAACTTTCTTTTGATTTCCATGGTCACAAGGTTACTTTGAAATCTCTCTCTCCAAGAGAAGTCCATGAGGACCAAATTCTTATGAAAAAAAAGGGAGAGTGAGAAAGTTACAAGTCCTAAGCCTACGCTTCTTGTGTCTAGGCATGAGGTCCAAAGGGAGATAGTGGCTCACAATCCTATATTCTTAGCTATCCCTAGACCTCTTAAGTTAGAACCACTTGTTGATAGTCCTCATTGCTTGGATAATTTGGTAAAGGAGTTTCAAGATGTGTTTCAAGATCCTCCAAAAGGCCTTCCACCTTTGAGAGGGATTGAGCACCAAATTGATTTGATTCCGGGATCTTCTTTACCCAATCGCCCGGCCTATAGGACCAATCCAAGTGAAACCAAGGAAATTCGCCAACAAATTGAGGCTTTAATTGAAAAAAGGTTGGGTTCAAGATAGCATGAGCCCTTGTGCTATGCCTATTATCCTTGTCCCTAAGAAAGATGGCACATGGAGGATGTGTTCGGATTGTAGGGCTATCAATAACATTACAATTAAGTATAGGCATCCCATACCCAGGCTTGATGATTTGTTGGATGAATTGCATGGTTCCAAATTTTTTACAAAGATTGATCTTAAAAGCGGCTACAATCAAATCCGTATAAAACCGGGTGATGAATGGAAGACGGCCTTTAAGACCAACTTTGGTTTATATGAGTGGTTAGTTATGCCCTTTGGTTTAACTAATGCTCCAAGTACTTTCATGCGCCTCATGCATCATGTTCTAAGAGCTTTCATTGGTAAGTTTGTTGTTGTTTATTTTGATGATATCCTCATTTATAGCTTATCTTTGAATGACCATAGGATGCATGTTAGACAAGTCTTAGAAACCCTTAGGAATGAACACTTGTATGCTAACCTTGCTAAATGTATGTTTGCACTTGATCTTATAGAATTCCTAGGGTTTGTTGTGAGTAGCAAAGGGGTCCATGTGGATCAAGCTAAGGTGGTGGCCATTCAAAATTGGCCTACACCTACTACTATGAATGAAGTCCGAAGTTTTCATGGACTTGCTTCTTTTTATAGAAGATTTGTACCTAACTTTGGTACAATAGCTGCACCTCTCAATGATATAGTGAAAAAGGATGTGATTTTTCAATGGGGAGAAGCACAACAAAAAGCTTTTGATGTTTTAAAAGAAAAATTGACTAATGCTCCCATTTTAGCCCTTCCTAATTTTGCTAAAACATTTGAGATTGAGTGTGATGCTTCAAGTATAGGCATTGGGGCTGTTCTCCTTCAAGAGGGCCACCCCATAGCTTATTTTAGTGAGAAATTGAAGGGGAATCATCTCAACTATTCCACTTATGATAAAGAATTATATGCACTTGTTAGAGCTTTGTTTACTTGGCAACATTATCTTTTTCCTAAAGAGTTTGTGATTCATAGTGATCATGAATCTCTTAAATATTTGAAAAGCCAAAACAAACTTAACAAGAGGCATGCTAAGTGGGTGGAATTCCTTGAGCAATTTCCTTATGTGATCAAGCATAAACAAGGCAAAATTAATATTGTGGCCGATGCACTTTCTAGACGATATGCTTTGCTAAATCTTTTGGGTTCTCAATTTCTTGGCTTTGATCACATTAAGGATCTTTATCATGATGACCTTGATTTTTCTCTTATCTATCAAGAGTGTATCAAAGGAGGACACAAAGATTTTTTTATACAAGATGGCTTTCTTTTTAAAGGAAAACGTCTTTGTGTCCCTCAAAGCTCAATTAGATTATCTCTTGTTAGAGAAACACATGAGGGAGGTTTAATGGGTCACTTTGGGGTTGCAAAAACTTTGGATGTGTTGCATGAACATTTCTATTGGCCTCATATGCATAAACATGTTCATAGTTTGTGTGAAAAATGCATAGCTTGCCGCAAAGCTAAATCTAGAATGCATCCCCATGGTTTATATACTCCTCTCCCTATCCCTTCAATGCCTTGGGTTGACATATCTATGGATTTCATCTTAGGATTACCCAAGACATCAAAGAAAAAGGATTCCATTTTTGTGGTAGTGGATCGTTTTTCAAAGATGGCTCACTTTATTCCTTGCCACAAAGTGGATGATGCATGTCATATTGCAAACCTCTTCTTTCAAGAAGTGGTTCGTTTGCATGGGATTCCTAGAACTATTGTGTCCGATAGAGATTCCAAGTTCTTGAGTCACTTTTGGAAGACCTTGTGGGGTAAGCTTGGTATTAAACTTTTATTTTCTACCACTTGTCACCCACAAACCGATGGTCAAACCGAAGTGGTAAATAGAACTTTGGGACAAATGTTGCGATGCTTTCTTACCGGGAATCCTAGAGTATGGGAGAATTTACTACCCCATGTTGAATTTGCTTATAACCGTGTAGTAAATTCTACCACCTCACATTCTCCTTTTGAGGTTGTCTATGGGTTTAATCCCTTAACACCTCTTGATGTTCTTCCTATTCCCATACTTTATGATGTCTTGTGCAAAGATGGGGATGAAAAGGCTTCTTTTTTGAAAAATTTGCATAAAGACATCAAGTTGAGAATTGAGAAGAAGGTTGGCAAGTATGTTGAACTTGCCAACAAAAGGAGAAAATCATTGTTATTTGATGAGGGTGATTGGGTTTGGCTTCACTTGAGGAAGGATCGTTTTTCTACTCAAAGGAAGTCCAAACTAATGCCTCGTGGAGATGGACCTTTCCAAGTCCTAAAGAGGATTAATAACAATGCTTATGAGTTAGGTATGCCTGATACATACCTTGGTAGTCATACTTTTAATATCAGTGATCTAACTCCTTTTTCTGTAGGTCTCTAGAATTCGTGGTCAAATTCTCTCCAACTCGGGGAGTATGATGGAGATCAAGATCAAGAAGAAATAGAAGCCAATAATCAAGGACAAGAAGAGGTAGAGGCCCAAGTTGTAGACGCTCAAGAAGTCATTAGCCCACCTCATACGCTTACAAGGAGCAAGTTCAAGGAATTAGGAAATAGTGGAAGGTTGTTTTCTCTTTTTATAATATATTTTGTTTTAAAAGGTGCTTAGAGGGAAACATTAGACACCTCTTTTGTAAAAGCATCTTTAGGCTTTAGTTTAGAAAATTCTAGAAGCTTGGGGAGTGAGCTTAGTAGGGGGCGTGAGGTAGGAGTCTTTTGGGTATCTTATAGAGTAAGCTTTGTAAATGACCGGCCCTTGCTCCTATAAAAGGAGGGCTTAGGTCCTTCATAATGTAGATTTGAGAATTGATATAGCAAAACTCTCCCAAATTGGTGATTGAGTGTGTGAGAACTTGTCTTCTCCTCTTCCTTGTCTCATCTTGAGTGCCTTGGTTCTCTCAAGTGGCGGCATAGCTCACTTATCTTGGAGCCTTCACACTTCAAGTGGCGTGACCATCAACCAAGCTCTTCATTCTCATAAGTTCCTCTCTTCTCCATCTTTTCATTTCATTTCCATGTTCATACGAAGCTTAAACATGTCTTAGGTTCCTTTTCTTGCAATTTCCTTCGGTGCTTTAGCTTAATTCTAGTTTTGGTTCGGTTCTTCTTCTCTTTGGCTGGTTTCATTTGGTTCTTCTTCAATTCCTCTTAATTTGTTCGGTGCATTTCAGTTTCTAAGCTTTTCAATCGGTGCTTTTATATTCTTACATCTTTTAATCGGTTCAATTGGCAAGAAATGGGTCTTCTATGTGAGTTTGGTGTTTGGTGCAAGTTTTGGTGAGTTCTTTGAACATAGAACATTGATCCAATTCTATTAAAAGTGCCTATTCATTCTCCAACTCAAGTTGATTCCATAAAATGTAAAAGAATCATCTATATCTAGCTATTGGAATCATATCAAATAGGGGCCTTAAGGCACAACCCTAGTGTGAAAGATTGAGCGGAAAACACCATTGAGTGAATTGTAACCCAATTGGGGGAATAAGAGGTGTGAGAAACACTAGAGGAGGCAGTTGTCAAGGAGAAACATCCTAAATCTTCTTTTCATGCTCTCCATATGTGTAATAGTCACCATGTGTGGCTAATTCTACCCTTTGGGATTGAGAGTAATCTGTTCAAACTCTTATGTATTGAGGTGATATCTAAACTTAATATTTTGTTCTTTATTGATGATTAGTATTATTGCTTTGTTTGCAATGCTTGGTTTTCCATGATCTCGAAACTTAGATTTGATTGGAAAGTACTTCTAAGGTTTTGACCCAAACGATAATGCTTAACATATTTGAATGCTAGGAATAGATTTGAAATGTTAATTGCTATCAACGTCTAATCTTAATCTTAATGATAAATTGTTTTTATAAATATGCGAGGAATTGATGTTTAATAAGCATCTTAATAATTTTATATGCGAGGAATCAATATAAATGATTTTTATACGGGCATCAATATCAATCAAAGGACACAATATTGTCATGCTAATCAAAATACAAAAGAGTGAGAAAGATGAACCCCAATTCCTAATTTTCCAATTGAAGCAACAAACTCTTTAACTAGTTTTCTTATTAATCATTGTCATCATAACAACTCTCAACAAACTTTTATTATTTTGTTTTATATTTAGTTAATCTGTTACTTGATTATTCAACTGTTTCTTGTGAGTTCGATATTCGTTCTTAGGAACAAACTATTACTTTTGACAACGTGGTGCACTTGTTGTAGAAAAGTCATCACATATCTGGGAACCAACTTCAATGGTGTTGAGATCATCCCCAAATGAACGAGAAATGACCCACATTTGGGGTTCCCAAACGTTTATGCTAGCCTTTTTTCCATTGTACTGATCCCATGGTACATACCCAATTGCATGTTGTGCAGTGTGCAACATCCATAAACATTTGTCAGACCAATTTCAAGATAGCATAATTAAGGTTCAAATAACAAATTAACTTCCAACTTCATTTTGGTCGTCAAGTTTCTACAGAAGATAGAGATAGTTGTATTGTAACTCAACCTTGAATGAAAAGAGGCTTCAAAACACCCCACGTATTTTGGAGCAACAAGAGTTAACTACAGTAGTATAAATACAAAAAAAAAATATATATTTTAGACCCAACCCATTTATTTATATGTTAATAAAAAAATAGATTAGGAGAACGCCATCGGTTTTATTTTGAATTTTGAATGACCAATAGTTATCTTTTAATTAAGATTTTAAATATCCACTACAAGAAAAACCTGTATTACCCATGGATAATTACCCATGAACTTTTTTTGGTATGTAAATAGGTTTTTACCTACCAAAAATTTCGTAGGTAATGTTATTCTACATAAAAAGGGGAGAAAGGACTTTACGTACGAAAGTTAAAGTGGTGGGAAAGTTTTTAATGTATTTTAAAGTAATTTATTTTTTTTTTAAAAAATATGTTGGTTTCTTTCTGAGGAACATTCCTCTCCACTCACCTCTCAAACACTCTCACACTCTTGCTCCCTTGACTGAAACAGGTTTCCTAAACTGAAACACGAGTTTTTGTTTGAAAACGTCAATGGAGGTTCTGAAATCCTAAACCAAACCGTGAGAATGTGAGAAACCGAAACTGTAACACCTTCGAAGCTCCAAAACGCCCAAAGAATGAAACTTTGAAGTTCCCGTTTTTTCTCTCCCAGTCTCTGTTTCATTCGAAGATTTCAACCCAAATTCGTGTCTTCCGAAATCTACACTGAAATCCCCAATTTTTGGTTTCAATTTGTGAAACCAAAAGCCCTAATCTGGTGTTCGTGATTGTAAACCTAAATCTTGAATGGTGACTTCGAAAATTTCGTGAAAACCCAATGGAAAGCGTCGTCGTGGTCGTCGTCGTGGCCTGAAGCGCAGACGTTTCAAGGACGATTTACAGAGGCTTATTCAAAGGTATTGAATTTTTTTTCTTTGATTTAGTGTACGATAATGTTCAGTTGGATTACTTAACATTTAAAGTGAGTTTAGAGAGGTGAGCGGTGCGATGCGGCGGTGCGATGCGGTGGCTCACCGCTTCCACCGTTTGGGTTTCCTTCCTATAAATAATACCTATAATAAGCAAGCACATATTCCCTTACCTGTACTTCCTTCTATGTTCAGTATTCTGTTTTTTCTCTGTTCGGAATTCCCAATTGGGTTTCCTTCCTTCAGCTTTCTCTTGGATTCAATTCTACGTTCAGTTACATACCACTATAATGTAATAAAATGTTTCAATTCTATGTTTCACCTTCAGCTTTCTCATTCTTGTGATTTTTACTTAATTGATTTATTGGTTTGTTAAATCCATGGGTAATTATCCATGGTTGAATGCAGGGATTAAGAGTCTGTTTATATACACTTTTTCTTGCATTCACCTAAAATACAAAACAAGCTCAAAATATAACTAGTTTATTAATTCCACATTGGTATTCAGTTAATTTTTGTCTCTATTATTTGAGGAATGGGGGTAGTTATGGAGAATTGCGTTCAACCATATATGGAAAATGTGTTTCTCTATAATTTGAAACAGAGTTTCTTGTTAAAGATGTTAATGGCTATTTTAGTGTTGTCGTCTTTAATAGTAGATACTGATAGAGATTGACATGTTTGTTACAATTGATGTGCAGCTTAATAACTTTCCTCTAATATCTAAAATTGGTCTGTGAGAGAGATTATAGATTGAAAACTCACATGGTGTTTTTTGCGCGTGGTTTATGAAAAAGGAAAGGAAATAATTATGTTAAATTTACGTACACATATGACAGAAAAAAAAACAAAAAAACACATTAATATCTCCTATGATGCAGAGGCAGATTACAGTAATCATTGTTCATGCAAAGGAGATCAGAATAAAATTAGAAGCTATGCAAGAAGAAGACCGATCTAAACCTGGTATGCATTCTTTTTATCATAAAAGAAATGTTTTGATCCTTATTCAAAAGTGTTTAATTCTACGTTCAGTTACATACCACTATAATGTAATAAAATGTTTCAATTCTATGTTTCACCTTCAGCTTTCTCATTCTTGTGATTTTTACTTAATTGATTTATTGGTTTGTTATATTCCTGCAGACAGAATTTGATTTTTAGCTAATCCAAGGTCTTCTTTCTCGTCCAGATTCTAGGTAGTCATCTTTTTCCCTAAATAATGCAAATATTGAGTTATTTGGGGTTAGACGTTTCTTTGGATTTTATTCCTTTTAGTGTACTTGTTTATTTTGGTCTTAGAGGTCAAAGTCACTCTACAAATAATGGGTTTTGTACATAGTTTGCTTTGTCCCACAATCCTACTTTGGTACTATATAGTCTCTTCACATTGGCATAAACCAAAAAGGTTTTTCTCTTTAACATCCTGCTGTCTGCACAATTATAATTTGAGACCCTCAGTTTGACAAAATATTTAATTTTTTGTGCTACTTCAACATCACCCAAAAGAATCGTTGGGACAGTTGCATTAGAAATCAGATTTCTATTGTTAACAATATATTTTCCTTTGCTAATGCTGGCCTTATCTCTTTTCACCATTCAGATTGTCGAGCTTAGTGGGGCTGTAGTTTTGTTGAAATACACAACTAAGCCACAGTCATCAGCTCTGGGATTTTGGGTTTCTTGCTCTCCTGATTTTCTTAACATCTCTACTTGCTTACTTATTACATGGGTCCAAGGTTTGTGATTACATTTTTTCCCAATTATATCATTTTATTTATCTAGAAAAACAATAGAAAGTATATGTCTTACCAGATATGCCCAATATCTGAATGACCTTGTAATGCTTTTCATGTACTGTGATGCACCATTAATTTTGTCTATTCTTTATTTCAAATTCCCAAGCCCTTTGAAATTCATTTCCAGATTGTGTATAAGTAAGTTCAAAGGGGTTTTTCTTTGAAGACTAAAGGTCTAGTCTTCCACCCCTTTGTTAATTTTTTCATTTCTTAGGTTTTTTCTTCATGTTTAGGCTACTTTTCATTCTACAGTAGTGTATTAATCTCCCAACAACAACTCAAACCCTTGTCTTATTATTTGCATATTATTGTTATCAGCATATTATTGTTTGTATTTCTTATCTTATGTTTCTTTGATCCAGCTTGATAATGTTTCCGCTGGGTTAACTGAATGGAAAGGCCTCCTTTGAGACTATTGGACGCGTTTTAAATCATACTGTGAGTGTACTTCTAATGTTCATATTCATCAGGTGTGACATCTGTTTTCGCTCAAGACTTGGAATTTGTTGATCTAAAATTCTAACTTTGTTGTTATGTTGTATTTGGCAATTGTGAATATTTTTCTCCATGCACAGTTTATGTTCACGTTCACAAATTCTGTAATTTTATTTTTGGATCTTTACTCATGAAATGGTTTTTTATGGTTGTAGGTTGAGAAAACGTTAGAAAATAAATTTGGCGATTTTTTATTTGCTTATTTTCCAGATCAGAGTCGGGTTTGTCCAAGGTAAAATATTATATTTTTTGGATGGAATTAGAATTAACTAATAAAATGTTGAATGACATTTTGCAGGTTCTGCTACATAAAGGTTTTCTTATTTTGTTTGGTAGCTTTAAAAATGGTGAGTTTGTCATAGGAGGATATTAGAAAATGTTACTGGATTAAGAGTAGGATACCAATCTCTTATTCGTACCAATCTCCCAACAACAACTCAAACCCTTGTCACAGATTTTGCTCCAACCAAAGAGTGGACCTCATAATAAACCACTTCACCACTCTAGCTCCCACTCCTCAGCAAATGTGAGGAGAACTTGGTCTGCATATTGCGGAACCTACTAGGATGTGTAGCAATTTAAGCTCAAGCTAAACCAAGAGAGCATGAGAGAAAAACCTTGCCTTCCAACAAGGATCCAATCTCAAAAAGACACTTTTAGGCTTAGAAAACCTTGCCTTCCAACAAGGAACCAATATGAAAAAGACACTTTTAGGCTTATATAAGCCTTGCTGCCAGTTCTTAAAAAACCGTAGGGCTATTACTCTTGATTCTGCTTAGATTACTCTAAGTCAGAACATCATTCCAGTACAGAGCAAGAAAATTATGCCACCTAGATACCACCTTATACAAGGCTTATTCCACATGCCAACAATGTGGTTCTGCTATGCCTCCTGGATGGTTTAGCTGGCAGCACATCAACCTCTGACCACAGCTTTTCCACCCTTGGCAGTAAATAAGCAAAAAAAAAAACCCAACTTATACTGCAGTTAAGCATAAGGCTTGCTTAGATTACTCTAAATCAGAACATCATCCCAGTACAGAGCAAGAAATGAAAATATTTAGTCTCAATTAATTATCTCTTAGGTTGTTGATTGTTGGGATATGATTTATCTATTTCTCTTTCTCAACTTCTCTTAGTAGATATTATCTTGAGCAAATATTTTTAAAACAAACTAATATTTTTGTATGATTTTTGTATTATAATTTTGACTATACTTTTAAAATTACAGGATGTTGCTTTGAAGGTTTTAAACAGTTTAGGATTATGTTTGTAAGAGGTAAGTCTTTCTGAAATAGATTTAAGTATACTCATATGCCCATTGCAATTTATTAGGATCTACATTATTTTCACTAATTGGTGGCATGTTGAACCTCTTTTACTAGAATACTTGGGTCTAAAATTTGCTTTATTTTTTGTGAATGGTATTAACTGAAATTACATACTATATAGACCTGTAGTTTATGATAATTGTTTGTATAATTGTTTGTTTATATCATAATGGAGAAAAGTAGATTAGGAAGTGATTGATGTCCTCCATAGAACTTATATAAGTCATTGATGTTGTCAAATAATGCAATAATTTATGAAACTCTTTCTTATTAAGAGATATCTTTATATTGGTTTAAGAGATGCTTTGTTCATAGATATCATTTTTTAACACAATTCATTGTTACATTACTTGCTAGTTCAAGGTGAAGTAACTTATAATACTCTTTTTTAATACATTAAAGGGCTAAAGGCATCTTTGTGGCAACTTCAATCTTTAGTACTGTGATGCACCATTAATTTTGTCTATTATTTATTTCAAATTCCCAAGCCTTTTGAAATTCATTTCCAAATTGTGTATAAGTAAGTTCAAAGGGGTTTTTCTTTGAAGACTAAAGGTCTAGTCTTCCACCCCTTTGTTAATTTTTTCATTTCTTAGGTTTTTTCTTCATGTTTAGGCTACTTTTCATTCTGCAGTAGTGTATTAATCTCCCAACAACAACTCAAACCCTTGTCTTATTATTTGCATATTATTGTTATCAGCATATTATTGTTTGTATTTCTTATCTTATGTTTCTTTGGTCCAGCTTGATAATGTTTCCGCTGGGTTAACTGAATGGAAAGGCCTCCTTTGAGACTATTGGACGCGTTTTAAATCATACTGTGAGTGTACTTCTAATGTTCATATTCATCCGGTGTGACATCTGTTTTCGCTCAAGACTTGGAATTTGTTGATCTAAAATTCTAACTTTGTTGTTATGCTGTATTTGGCAATTGTGAATATTTTTCTCCATGCACAGTTTATGTTCACGTTCACAAATTCTGTAATTTTATTTTTGGATCTTTACTCATGAAATGGTTTTTTATGGTTGTAGGTTGAGAAAACGTTAGAAAATAAATTTGGCGATTTTTTATTTGCTTATTTTCCAGATCAGAGTCGGGTTTGTCCAAGGTAAAATATTATATTTTTTGGATGGAATTAGAATTAACTAATAAAATGTTGAATGACATTTTGCAGGTTCTGCTACATAAAGGTTTTCTTATTTTGTTTGGTAGCTTTAAAAATGTTGAGTTTGTCATAGGAGGATATTAGAAAATGTTACTGGATTAAGAGTAGGATACCAATCTCTTATTCGTACCAATCTCCCAACAACAACTCAAACCCTTGTCACAGATTTTGCTCCAACCAAAGAGTGGACCTCATAATAAACCACTTCACCACTCTAGCTCCCACTCCTCAGCAAATGTGAGGAGAACTTGGTCTGCATATTGCGGAACCTACTAGGATGTGTAGCAATTTAAGCTCAAGCTAAACCAAGAGAGCATGAGAGAAAAACCTTGCCTTCCAACAAGGAACCAATCTCAAAAAGACACTTTTAGGCTTAGAAAAACCTTGCCTTCCAACAAGGAACCAATATGAAAAAGACACTTTTAGGCTTATATAAGCCTTGCTGCCAGTTCTGAAAAAAGCGTAGGCTTATTGCTCCTGATTCTGCTTAGATTACTCTAAGTCAGAACATCATTCCAGTACAGAGCAAGAAAATTATGCCACCTAGATACCACCTTATACAAGGCTTATTCCTCATGCCTCCAATGTGGTTCTGCTATGCCTCCTAGATGGTTTAGCTGGCAGCACATCAACCTTTGACCACACCTTTTCCACCCTTGGCAGTAAATAAGCAAAAAAAAAAACCCAACTTATACTGCAGTTAAGCATAAGGCTTGCTTAGATTACATTATTTTCACTAATTGGTGGCACGTTGAACCTCTTTTACTAGAATAAGTGGGTCTATAATTTGCTTTATTTTTTGTTTTTTTGTGAATGGTATTAATTGAAATTACATACTATATAGACCTGTAGTTTATGATAATTGTTTGTATAATTGTTTGTTTATATCATAATGGAGAAAAGTAGATTAGGAAGTCATTGATGTCCTGCATATAACTTATATAAGTAATTGATGTTGTCATATAATGCAATAATTTATGAAACTCTTTCTTATTAAGAGATATGTTTATATTGGTTTAAGAGATGCTTTGTTCATAGATATCATTTTTTAACACAATTCATTGTTACACATTACTTGCTAGTTCAGGGTGAAGTAACTTATAATACTCTTTTTTAATACATTAAAGGGCTAAAGGCATCTTTGTGGCAACTTCAATCTTTAGTCTTTAGTTGTCGTTGGTTCAGAACATGGAATGGTTTCATGTAAATCGTAGTTGGATGTACGATAGATGCTATATTGGCAGAGGGGGTTTAAAAGAAAGTTTTGTGAATGGGGTTGAAGAGTTTGTCATTAAAGCTTGTCAACAACAGTCTTATTTGAATGAAAGGGAGCTTAGATGTCCATGCGATAAATGTCAATGTACAAAGATTTTTCCAATTGAAATGGTCAAGCTTCACCTCTATAAAAACGGTTTCATGTATAATTATCATGTTTGGATTCATCAGGGTGAACAAGTGCCACATGTTAATGACAATGACGATCACGTTCGTGTTTCAAGTAGTGATGTACATGTGGATGAAAGTGAACAATTTGTAGCAATGCAAGACATGGTGCACGATGCTCTTGGGCAACATGACACATTTGAACCATCTAATTTTAATAACAGAGAGGAGCCTCCCAATGAAGAAGCTCAGAGATTTTATGATCTGTTGTTAGAGGCTAATGAGCCATTGTTTGTAGGGGCTGTAGATTCTAAATTATCAATGTGTATGAAATTGTTAGCTTGCAAGTCTAATTGGAATGTTCCTAACCAATGCTTAGATTTTATCACAACAATGTTGTCGGATGCTACACCAATAAAAGAGGGTTTGCCAAAAAGTTATTATGATGCTAAGAGGTTAGTGTCAATGTTGGGGTTGAAGGCTAAGAGGATAGATTGTTGTGTAAAAGGTTGTATGCTTTTTTATGACAATGAATATGGGAAAAATGATGGACGACTACTACAGTGTAAATTTTGTCATCATGCACGATATCATGACCCAAGAGTTGGAACAAGTAAAAGAAAACCAATTCCTCTGAAAAGAATGTTCTATTTTCCTATAATTCCAAGATTACAAAGATTGTTTGCATCTATGCAAACTTCAGGACAAATGACATGGCACTATGATAATAGAAGACCTTCGGGTGTGCTACGACATCCCTCAGATGGTGAAGCTTGGAAACATTTTGATCAATTACATCCTGAATTTGCCGCTGAGCCACGTAATGTACGACTTGGTTTATGCTCTGATGGATTTAATCCATATATTCAAGCATCAGCAAAACCTTACTCTTGTTGGCCAGTAATTGTCACCCCATATAATCTTCCTCCTGAAATGTGCATGTCTAGACCCTATATGTTTTTGAGTTGTCTCATTCCCGGTCCACATAATCCGAAGGCTCATATCGATGTTTATTTGCAACCACTTATCGATGATCTTAAAAAGTTGTGGAGTGGTGTTGAAACATACGATATTTCAAGGAAGCAAAACTTTATGATGCGAGCAAGTCTAATGTGGACAATTAATGACTTCCCTGCATATGGCATGTTGTCTGGTTGGGGGACTCAAGGTAAATTGGCTTGCCCGTATTGCATGGAGCACACAAAGGCCTTTAGATTAGAACATGGACAAAAAAATAGTTGGTTTGACTCACACCGTAGGTTCTTGCCTAATGATCATACATTTAGGAGGAATAAAAAGGCTTTCAAAAAGGACAAAGTTGAAATGGGTGGACCACCACCTATGTTGACATCTGAAGAGGTTTGGAATATAGTTAGGAATCTACCAACAGTCATAGATGAGCCTCACAGGTCGAAATTACCAGGTTATGGAGAGTGGCATAATTGGACAAAAAGAAGTATCTTTTGGGATCTTCCATATTGGAAAGATAATTTATTGAGGCACAATCTTGATGTTATGCATATAGAGAAAAATTTCTTTGACAATATATTTAACACCGTCATGGATGTAAAAGGTAAAACAAAGGACAATGATAAGGCAAGAAAAGACCTAACATTGCATTGTAGGAGACCTGATTTGGAGTTAAAGTTGCAAGCTAATGGGAAGATTCTAAAACCAAAAGCAAATTACACTTTAACTACAGGGGAATCAAAGTTAGTTTATCAATGGATAAAAGAACTTCGTATGCCTGATGGTTATTCTTCAAATTTGGCAAGATGTGTGGATGTAGACAAGGGGAAGATGCTTGGGATGAAAAGTCATGATTGTCATATATTCATGGAGTGTTTACTTCCTATTGCATTTCATTCATTACCAGTGCATGTTTTGAATCCACTTATCGAAGTTAGCCATTTCTTCAAAGATTTGTGCTAGGCAACAATAAAGGATCATGACTTAGTTAGAATGGAAGAAAATATTTCAATCATTCTTTGCAAGTTGGAGAGAGTATTCCCCCCTGCATTCTTTGATTCAATGGAACACCTTCCAATTCATCTTGCAAATGAAGCAAGACTTGGTGGACCAGTTCAATATAGATGGATGTATCCATTTGAAAGGTATGAAAAATATTATTGTTATTATGTCAAAATAATTCATTTATTTGTCTAAATCCATCTCCAATTTACTTAATTATAGGTTTATGGGTGATTCTAAACGCTCAGTGAAAAATAAGGCTCAAGTTGAAGGATCAATTTCTGCATCTTACTTGCACCGAGAAACAATTCACTTTTGTTCCCACTATTTCAAGAACTTCATGTTGTCACCACGAAATCGTAGAAATGAAATATCTCGTGGAATTGAAAGTTTTCCATCAATGTTATCCATCTTTAACCAGCCTGGTCGTTCTTCAGGAAAAAAGTTAATCCATTGGTTCAACCATAAAGAATGGAACTCTGTCCATGTTCATGTTTTGATCAATTGCAACGAAGTAAAACCATACCTCGAGTGAGTATATCAAATAATTGACTTCAATTTTTGAAAAAATTGATCCTCTAAATAAACCATTCTTGATTGTTTTAATATGTTTCACAGTTCATTCTTGCAATCTAAACAAATAAGCTCATCAAATGCATCAAATGATATACATGCACATTTCCCTGAATGGTTTACGGGTCAGGTATGATCAACTCAATGTGATTAAGTTATGTCTTATTTAACCTAAAAAAATATAGATAAGTCAGTATCTCTTGCCTTTGTAGGTTACAAGTGAGCCTTTAAATGTAAGAAACATACACTTAAGGGAATTATCATATGGCCCTTTCACATGCGCTAATGAATGGCACACTTACTTCGTCAATGGGTACAAATTTCACACTCATGCATGGAGCAAGGGGAAAAAAACAATAAATAGTGGTGTTTATGTAAAGGGGCTCACGGAAGGAGGCCATGATGATTTCTATGGACTCATTGAACACATATATGAGCTAGAGTACAATTCTTCGAGCTCCCCGAAGAAAGTGGTGGTATTTTATTGTCAGTGGTTTGATCCATCACATAGAGGTACAATAGTGGATCCTAAATATGGAATTGTGGACATTCACATCGAGAAAAGGTATTTACCCTTTGATCCATTTATCCTTGCACATAATGTAAGACAAGTATATTATGTCCCCTATCCGACATCAAGAAAGGACAAAAAAAGTTGGTGTGTTGCAATTAAAACAAAGCCTAGAGGTCGCATTGAATCTCTCGATATGGAAGATGATGTTCCTTACCAAATAGATGAAATGTCTCATGTAAATGAAGTAATTGAAGTTGAAGGTATTTCAGGATTCCAACATTCGCAGGTTCATGTTGAAGAAGTGGACGAAGATAATGAATTTCAAGATTTTCAAGAAGAGGATAATGAAGAGGAGTTTGAAGATAGTGAAAATGGGGACACTGAAGATGATTATACTGGAGAGGATAGTGAAGATGGGCAACTTGAACAAAATGATTCAGAAGAAGACAATGAAGAACATGAATTTGATGATGATTGAATTATGTGCTATGAATACATTATGGGATTGTTACTGTTGCTATTTTCTTGTTTATGTAATAACATAATGATTCTTCTGTGAAAGAAACTTTTATTATGTTGTGTGTTTTTAATTGCAGTATGTTCCTTTCATTTATAATTGATAATATAATTTTTTGGTTATAGATGTCTTCAGGAGGATGTGACCAACCAAAACCTTACTTATCTGGTCAAAATAAGGGGAAAAGAGTAATGAAGCGTAAAAGGCCACGATATGTGCTTAAAGTAAATATTCCACCCCCACCAAATGCACCTATTACACATGAACCTTCCCCATCCCCAACTCCTGCACATACATCTTCTCCTACCCCAGGTCTCACGCCTATCTCTACAGCTGCATCTTTTCCATGTCCTAGGACTGCAGACATACCTTTTCAATCAAGAAGAGA
Source organism: Phaseolus vulgaris (assembly GCF_000499845.2). NCBI lineage: Eukaryota > Viridiplantae > Streptophyta > Magnoliopsida > Fabales > Fabaceae > Phaseolus > Phaseolus vulgaris. Next base: position 371,777 of record NW_027174081.1, read on the forward strand.
CATTTCTCCCACCACATCTTCCCCAACCCCAGTTGTGGCATCAACGCCTTCTCCATCAGGTACAGGACCCTCAACATCATCAGTACCATCACCATTGCCAAGGGTTACACCATTATCAACACCCTCACCGCTATCAGTGCCTTCTAGAATCAATGATTGTGCTATTGGGGAAGGTGCGCAGATTTACCGTGATAGAGGTGATGCAGAATCAAACAATGAGGATGACACTCTCTCAGTTGGTCATGCTCTTCCTATGATTTCACCTTATGGTAATGGGTAAGTAAAGACCATAAATAAAATCTTTCACATTATTTCTTTTATCAATTTATTATCTAATAATTTCTTTATTACTTGTTTTTTTAAGGTTTCATCCATGTAGGGTTGCATCACAGGCAATCACATTCATCATTAAACAACAATATTGTCAACCATGGCTTACATGGGGTTCAATGACTGATGAAGACAGAGAAATCTTCTTCAAACGTTTTAAAGTATTTCTTCTTATATTTAATATTAACAATACTTGTTATATTATACATGTTGCATTTAATTAAAATGTCAATTTCTTTTGGTATTTGGCATCTTCCATAATTGAATTCTCAGTTATTATTTATTTAAAGTGTTGTATTAAAAAATTCTTCACTTTTTTAACTATAAATTTTGTGTTTACATAGAAAAAAGTCTGTTGGAAACCTGAACATGAGGAAAGGATTAAAAAAAACTTCCACTCAAAAGCCGCACATAGGTTATCTGAAATGTTCATGGAAGGTAGAAAAAATGGGAAAAAGCCTATTTGGATGTTTGATGATGTCTGGACTTCTTTGCTATCTCAGTGGAATTCACCTGACTTTCGTTCCAAGTGTAGTCAAAACCAAAAAAACCGAACATCTGACACAGGTGGTTCTTTACACACAGGTGGCTCCATTAGTACACATGAGCATGCCATTCGCATGGTATGTATTCACGAAACATATAAGTTACATTGGACTTTGTTTGTAATTGGTTTTGAATTATGTTTTATGATTACATATTATTCTATTATACAATGTTTGAAGGTTAGATATTTGATAATACTACATTGGATTATATCAAGTTTAAGAAGTTGGATGGTATTGTTTTGCATAAAAATAATATTATTTATGTTTGTTGTTTATAGGCAAAACAGTTGGGTCGTCCTGCATATATTGATGAGGTATTTATGCAGACTCATATACGAAAAAGTAGTGGTGAATTTGTTGATGAAAGATCGAGACGTACACACGTGAGTTACATTTTGTTGTTATTTTAGTTATATATTGTACATATGACATTATTTTTGTGTATCAATAATAGGAAGAATTTCAGAGTAGACTTTCCCAAGTTAGATCAGAGGTTGCATCTGGATCATCCCCCATAGATTCTGCAGAGGAAGACAGAATTAGACTTGAAAGTTGGCTTCTTGCAGCAGGTGGCAAGAAGAAAGGTCGAATCTACGGGGTTGGAGACTTGGCTCATAACTTTAAACGTGGTAATACTCTCACCTATAATCAACCTTCAAGTTCCTCTGAGGATTCACCAAGCATTTTGTTGCTAAAGGAAGAAGTTCGAAATTATAAGGAACACAATGATAAACTCACCGAGCATGTGAATCATTGGTTAGTATCATTCTTCCTTTCCTTCCTTCCGAAGCACGAAGTTCTGTTGCTCAACAATCTCAACAAGTATTGTCGCCACAAGAACCGCCAAGGCAAAAGGAACCACCTACGCAACAACAAGATGACGATAATCATTATGCAGATTATTAGGATTATGTTTGTAGTTTTTTTGAACAACAAATTACATTACAAGTTCACTTGACTTTTGAATTAGGATCTTTAGTTATGTTTCAAGTTTGTTTTGATTTTTAGATGTTTCAAGTGGACTTGACTTTATATTATGTTATCTTTTATATGATGAGACTTTAATTATGTTATATTTGAATTTGAAATTAAATGTGTGTTGGATATGTTAAATTATACAGGTTTTAAAAAAGGCATTCATTTAAATGTATGAATAGACATTTTGATGGATGCATGATTACATACGGAATTACCTACGGATTGATGTTCGTGGGTATTACCCACGGACGGAGGTTCGTGGATATTACCCACGGACGGAGGTTCGTGGATATTCCCTACGGACTGATGTTCGTGGGTATTACCTACGGACTGATGTTCGTGGGTATTACCCACGGACTGCTGTTACCTACGGGTTCATATTTCGTAGGTAAATTACCGACGCCAACATTACATACGAATTTTTTTCCGTGGGAAATCCGTAGGTAATGTTGATTTACCTACGGATTTCTGCTGTTACATACGGATTTTGTCCGTAGGTGAATCGGTTTTTTTTTGTAGTGATCATTTATACTATGCTTTTAAATGTAATTTATAGTATATTATCAGATAACATGTAAAATTTTAAGAAGTCTATTGTGAGACTATTTGGAGAGATTGTATTAATAAAATATGTTTTTCTCTTCACAAAATTCATTACTATGTTCAATTGCATAACAATAGTACTGACAAAATGGTAAAATAGGGTGGAATACAATGCTCTAATGTGGTTTATTTACTTAACTTTATGATAAAAAAATGAAACATTGATCTTCCATATGCTTACTTCTATACCAATTTTTGTAATCAGATTCTGTTAAAACTATTAGTTTATTCTTACTTCACTTTCTTCGAGAAAAAGAGAAAGGGGAAAGATAGAAAGATTATATGATTTTGTGTTGCTTTCTATGATTGCTCTCTAGTTATACCTCATGTCCATTGTTACTAGTGCCTTAACTTAAAGAACCTATTCAATATGCAATTGTCCAGTAATTTTGTTTATAAGAAAAAGATTTGATATACTTGAACAGTTTAATCATCATTTATTATTGATTCAACATAAAATATGCATCTACTCCTGATAAGTGCTTAAATCAAATTAGTTTGATAAGGTCAGAGAATAATTTATCAAATTATTAGTCTTGACTATACAGGTAAGAGAATAATTTGTCAAATTATTAGTCTTGACTATACATAAATTTAAAATAGGTATATTATTAGTTACAATTTTCCACTGCATAATAAAAAGAAACAATCGGGAGTTCCTATTTATAAACTCAAATAAAAAATAGGAATACGTTCCAAATCACCCTTACTTTTCTTATTTACGTGTAACCACCTATAAATATCTACAATATTTTTTTTATCAGCAATAAATAATATATACAAATGAACCACTTAAGGAGTGATTCAACCCATTTACAAAGAAACAATGACACCCTAACAACATAACACCTTCCAGACAACTACTCAAAATATACTAACTCTGCCAAAAAGCAAACTCCAACACCAAAATAAAGCGAATAAAGGCATACTAGAGGATAAGACACTAGTCAGAAAAAGAAAAACAAGCAGAGAGATATTTAGAAGAGAATGAAGACAAAACCTTCAATTGAGCCAAAGAGAAGATATCAGAATAATCCAAAACTCCACTTTTAAAAATAATCTTATTCCTAGGACTCCAAATTTCACTAACCACCCCAATCCAAATATTCCCCATCCCTAATAAGATCGACTCCAGAACATTACACAACCTGAACTACAGAAAATTGTTTGTGTTGGGCCTATCGTGCCACCCGCTATCGGGCCGCTATTGGACCACCCATAATATATAGTCCCACGCACGAGTTGGCAGTCTCGGCGTGAGGGGGGTGTGTTGGAGATGCCACATCGACTAGAGATTAGAGCCTTTCATTGTATATAAGTGGGTGCAAACCTCAACCCTATGAGCCGGTTTTATGGGGTTGAGTTAGGCTTAAAGTCCATTTCGTAATATGGTATAATATATAATAATATATAATAATATATATAATAAGGAAAATTATATTATATATATAATATAATATGTATATGTTGCTTGGTGAATCGATTTTGATTTAACTTCAAAGTGAATAATAATATGTAGTTGTTGTGTCATAATGTAATGTAACGTTTTGCTTACATTCATCACAATTATTAAAATCCTTACAAGAACACATAGTCCTATCCTCTAAACACTTATCAAATTCCTTTCTGACTAGGCTTCAATTTCTTAGCTTATCTTAGGTTTGATTAAATTCCTCATATATGTCATATATATATAAATAAATTATTGTGAATGCCTTATAATGTCTCGTATATTGCAAATAGATTTTGCAATTCAAAAAGTCATAATTAGAAACCAATGTGATACAATTCGAGTAGCAAAGAAGATGATCAAGGACTCAAGAGACAATTCACACTGTGAGCCGTCATCTCAACAATCAAGTCAATGTCCCACCAAATATTAAATGGACCTCACTAGAAGAAGAACTTGGTATAGACCAGAACATCAACTGTTATTTCTTTTGGTGTTCTTAAAAGACAAAAACATGTTTGTAAATAATTTAGGCTCACTTTTGGGGTCCAAATAGAAAAATAGGCTAGAGTAAGTTCACATAGCATGAAAGGGAGTGTACATAGAGAAATAGACTTGTACCAAGCCCACTTTTTCAAGACAAGGCACCTAGAATTAGGTTTTTTAACCTACCTTCTAGAAGCTATGCCTAAAGGTGCAGTTTTGACCATGGTCAACACCCTAGACAACCTTGCTCCCTTGTCATTTCTACCCTTCACCCATCTTGCCCACCAAGGCACCCCTTCCTATAAATAGAGTTTCTGGCCCCATGTATTTTGACCTACATTTTTTAATATAGCAAAGGAACTATGCTTGAGTGATTACTGAGCTTTGTCTCCTAAATATATTGGGTCTTATCTTGAATATGTGAGCATTTCAAGTGGCGGCTCTTCCTTCACTTATCTTGGAGTTTCCCACCCTCCAAGTGGCGTGATCATCTTCACCATTCTTCTCCATAAGCTTCCTTAATCTCATCTCTTTTTTCCATCCTTCCTTGCACCATTTATGTTACTTGTTTATGTTCTTGTTTGTGTCATTTTCTTTTGGTCATCTTCATTCATCCTTTACTTCCATTGTTCTTAATTTCCGTCCCTTGCATCATAATCACCTTATCTTTGTGTTTTTCTTTTTGCCTTTATGAAGTGAACCTTCATACTTACTTAACAACTTGGTTAAGTTCGTGTCCAGTGAGAATCTTCTTAGGGTTCTCACCTTAAATTGCTAATCTAAAAATCATAAACAAGATCAACCAATTAAAATGTGCAATCCTAAAATCAACTCACATCACGTGTTCCAAATCCCAATTCAAATTACTAAAAAATCTCACTAATTGATATACATAGAAAATCCATGATACAAATAAAATATGAACTTCAAAGGTCATTAATCAACATGAAAATATATTAACAAAAAATAATATATAGAACCTAATTTGATTTATCAGACAGAACATGCTAAAAAAAACTCCAAATGGTATGGCAATTGAGGTAGAAATTTCAATCTAAAAACCTACTTTCTCTTTAAATAAGAAATATTACGAGATATAATCAGTTATAAAGTGACATTATATACAAAATATGTAAAAAACATTGAAAAATAAGCATGTTAATATAAAAGAAGGAATATCTTAAGATTAGAAAATAAATTGAAATATTCAATATTTTCCCAAATGCATTATTAGAAATTTTTTTCTAACAGTGATAATCCTCACTTTGGTCGCTCCCTCAAGTTCAACAAAAAAGAGAACCAGGACATTATCCTATTTAGGTTAAACTAAAAAAAATAAACAAAACAAACTCCAATTTCCACTAATTAGCAATATTGTTTATTAATTGCATGATTGATAAACATTAAAAAAATAGTGTTGATGGTAGCAAGTGATGATTACCTGTAGGATAGTTCCACTAATAGAAGCTTGTTTCTGTTGCTTCTGGGGTATCCATTTGAAGATTGACTCTACTAAGTTTTTCATAACTAGTAGGAAGATCATGCTTGGTTGTTTACTAGTGTTCATCTACTATGTTTTCATAAAGAAGCAAACCACTGTAAAAAGGATTGTAAGAAGACAGGCTATCTCTGTAAAGAGGGCTTTGGAAGATTTTTCATAAATAATTTTATTATATAATATATGTTTTAGTTTAGAATGATTTGATATTTTACTTTTCAAAAAATTTGAATAGACATTTGAATGACTTAATTGTCATTACTCATGGATTAAAATTTTAAATTTAATAAGTGACTGGAGCTAATTTTATTGAAAATTTTTCTAGAACGTCGAAAATAAAACAGAAATATAGTGACAATTTGTCATGTAAAGAAAAATTTCACAATCAAAACATGAGAACTTCACATAACAAATGAATGATGACACAAAAGAAACCAAGATACACAATATAAAAATACAAGGACAAAAACACAACATAAAAGCAAAAGATATCTAGTGACCATATCCAATTTTCCATACCAGCCTTCCATTTTTGCTTTCTCGGGAAGCCTAAACCTCCTCAGGAACTCCCCATAGCTTCTCTCAACGTGGTGCCACCTATCATATTTCTCTTCCTTCTCTCTCCACTAATCAGTAGCCTCCTCCTTCTTCCACTTCCACCTTCGCCTCCTCCTTCTTCTCCATTAATTTCAATTTTACCCCAACATCATTATGTTCTATTTTCGTTTCCCTCCACAACCACATATGTTTTTGTTTCCATTTGTCAACAATCGACACCCTTCCATTCCCTTCCACAACTACATTTGTTTCTGTTTTCCTTTGTCAACAATCAAAGATCCTTCCATTTTCCTTCACAACCACATCTCATGTTGTAATAGAGTTAAAACTAAAGAGAGAAAATTACAAAGTAAAAACTATAAAACTAAAAAGTGAAACGAGACAAACTGAAGAGATTTTTGAACTGTGAAAGCTTTGCCGGAAGAAAAAATGCACTGCCGGAAGGAAAATGCTTTCAGGCAAAGAAGATGTTCCTCCACAACCACATCTCATAATAAATAATGCTCTAAAAAAGTTAATACTAAAGTGAGAATACTATAGAGGAAAACTAAAAGTGAAACAGGGCAAACTGGAGAGATTTCAAAGAGATTTTCAAAGAAAAATGCACCGTCGGAAGAAAATACTCTTAGCAAAGAAGATGTTATGTATGCCTCTTATTAAAAAATGAAGATGGAAAATATGTTTTATAGGGTTAATGTGTCATCTAAAATTGATAAAAATATATAGTTAGAAAAGATGGAAAATGAAAATAAAAGAAAAATTATGAAACTTTGTTGCGGTTATCTATTAAACCCCAAAACTTGTCAAGGTTTAAAAAACCTCAGTCTCACCAGAGGTTTTGAAACCTCTTTTAATAAACCTCTATTAAAATCAAATATTTTTTTTAAGTGTATTAGCAACATTCGATTCGGTGTTATATATATATATATATATATATATATATATATATATATATATATATTTCTTTTACTCTATGTACCCCTCAACTTTTAAAAGTATGATATGCATATTTCTTTTCCAAATAATCACAGAAAAATAATTATAGATCCATTTAAAATACTTCGATAGAAATAGAAAGATAAGAGAAAAATTGAATCAAAGGAAAAACAACCTTTTCATTCATAATTCTGAACACAGTTTCATGAGAATTAAATTGTACATAGTTTTATGAGAAGTTAACATACCTTGATTGAGCGAGAGACACTTCTAAAAAAAATGCAAGCTAGATGAAATCAAATTTGTGATGAGAGCTTGATGTTTTTCTGTTTTGATTGAAGCTTAGTTCTAGGGTGTTTAGAATTTGTTTAAAGTTCATTCTTAATCCTATGCACAAGATGAATCAATCTATTTTAAAAAGGGAAAAATGTTTCTCTAAGCCAAGAGAAAAACAATCGGTTGATTTCACAGTTTAGTCGGTTGTTTTACACTTAGCTTGTTTGAAGGTTTTCAAAACTGTTTTTGACTTGGTTGACTAACTGTCAAAACCAATTCAACCGGTTAAAACGACATTTCAACCGGTTGATTATCACATTTCTTAACAGCTTTTAAAAAACCTGTTAAATCTGTTTTCAGTTGATTTAAAACTGTTTTGTCTCATGATTAACTACCTAAAACGACTAGATTTAAGAGTTATAAATATGATTTCTCTCAATATTAAAAAATACACAGAAAGTAAGATTGAAAACGTTTTTTAGAAGAGATTTGATTCAAAGTTGATGTGAGTTGATTTTAGGATTGTTCATTTTTTGTGTGACACTTTACTTAGATTGGGATTTAGAAGATTCTCCTGAAGAAATATGAGCCATAATTCACAAGTGACAAACGATTAGAGAAATAGAAGTTAGTAAGAAAAAAAAAACACTCTCAAGTTTGCGCCACTTATGGAGATATCACTCAAAGAAAATTTTCTTCCCTTAACAAAGGTCTTTCTTGAGGTTGAAATACTCTCAAATGAAAAAGGTCAAAGCCTTAAACACTTGATCTTAAAGGAAACCACCACAAAACTTAAGGAAAAGAAATAAAAGACAAACAAAAAAAGCTTAAGTAAGAAAAGCTAAACCAAATTCGAGAAAGAGATTATGACAAAACTTGAAGAAAGACAATCAAGAAAAAGGGACATAAAAATGACTCAAAGATACTTACTAAACTTTTAACAATGAAACATTTTTCTTTAAAAATTGCTAAAGCAAAAGGATAAAAATTCCACAATGGTTGAAATCAATTTGCCAATCAAGTTGAATCCAAATTTGGAAAATGTTTTTCTTTAGAAATTGATTCCACAAATTTGCGTTTTCACTTTTTTTTATAATAGTTTTTGAATTATGGAAATGAAATGTCCATAGTTTTAATCATGCATAATTTCCAATAACTCCACTTTTCACAAAATTTTTGGGATTCAATATAATTGAACACTTGAAATCTTTTGTTTGGAACTTAAATCTACTTCTACTAAAACAAGTTTCTAATTACTTCTCAAACTTTCAAAATTAAAAGCAAAGTAAGTAGAATCAAAGTAAGGACTCCTAGAACACTAATGAACATAACTCAAAGCAAAAGACAAGAACGCAATAAGACACAAAATAACCATCCAAAAGCGAAACAAAGCTATGGAAAATAAAATGGCTGAATGAAAATTGCAAGGAAATAAAGGGCTGAAAATTAAATTGCAAGAATGTAAAGACAAGAATTTAAAGGTATTTGAATTTAAAGACAAGAAATTAAAGGTGTTGGAATGTAAAGAATGTAAAGTGCCAATCAACTCAAAGCAAAACAAGCTCAAGAAACAAAGCTCTTATACCACATGATGTGAGTTGATTTTAAGATTGTTCATTTTTTGTGTGACACTTTACTTAGATTGAGATTTTAAGCAAGAATATGGTGAGAACTCTAAGAAGATCCCCATTGGACACGAACTTAACCAAGTGGTTAAGTAGGTCTGAATGTTCACTTCACAAGAGCAAAAGGAAAAGACAATTACAAGGTGAACATGATGCCAATAGGTGCGAAATTAAAGAACATGAAAAGGAAAGCCAAATAGAATTTTCGAATGGAAACAAGGAAACAAAACAAGAACATAAAAACAAAGAGTAAAAATGGAATGACAATGAAGGAGAAAGCTTATGTGATGGATTTGAGAAGTGGAACACGCCACTTGGAGTGTGGTTGGCCTCCAAGATAAGTGATGGTAGCCACCACTTGAGAGCTCTCAATTACTCACAAGATATGACCTAAATGCTAAGAGAAATTCAAACCTCACTAACACCTCACACAATTTGTGCAAAGTAACTCATCTTGTATTAATTTCAACTTGTAAAATACACTAGGTAGGCCTCCTATCTATAGGGGAAAGATGATGTGATTCCACTAGCACAATTAGAATGATTCTTGACATTCTTAGGAATCATCTTGAGTTGGTTATGAGATAGGCACTTTATCATAGAATTGGATCAAGGTTCTATGAACAAGAACTCACCAAAACTAGTGCCAAAACACAAACTCATATGGAAGTTCCAATTATTGTCAAATTGAACCGATTAAAATGAGAGGAAAAGCAATTGCACCGAATAGAATTGACATAGAACTGAAATGAATCGATCAAAATGAACTAAAAGGCAAGAAAACTGAAAAGAAGTGCTGGAAATGTAAAAGCACCGAACCAAAATCAAAATAGAAGAAGAACAGCAGCTGGAAAATGAAAATGCCGAACCAAAATACAAGAACACAAGCTTAAGACATGAATATCAAAAGAGAAGGAAGGAAGGAGAAGAGAAAGCTCATGAAGATGAAAGAATGGTTGGATGATCACGCCACTAGGAGGATGGAGACTCCAAGATAAGTGTGCAAGCCGCCACTTGAGGTAACCATGGAACCATCAAGATAAGACTAGTGAAGAAGGCACAAAGCTCTCCAATGCTCTCTCAAAAATTGAGTATAGTTTCTTTAGTTTAAAAATCAAATCTGAAATGTACAAGGGCAGCACCTTTATTTATAGCCTAGAGGTGCTGAAAATCAAGCTAAGAGAATTCAAAATTCCCTCCTAAAAACAAATGCAACCGGCGCCTAAACCAAGTCAGGAGGAAGGTGTGATCTCTTCTCTCACTTTGGCACCTCCTTATTTACTCCTACACCTATCTACTAACGCACCCCGCCTCCTAAGACTCCTAACTAAAGACTAAAAGATGCTTTAACAATAGAGGTTTCTAATGTTTCCCTCTAAGCACCTTCAACCAAAGAAATTACAAAAAGAGAAAATAAACGTCCCCTAGCTCCTAAAGCTTTGAACATGCTTCTTGTAAGCCTTTGAGGTGGGCTTTGACCTCCATGGGCGTCCTCCATTTGAGCCTCAACCTCTTCTTGCTCTTGATGATTGGCCTCCATGTCCACTTGAGCTTGATCTCCATCAAAAGAGCCTTGGAGAACAAGCTAAAGGGGTAGGATGGGAAAAGGGAAAAAATAGGCAGCCTTAGGGTTTGACTAAGTCAAACCCGTATCCTAGGCTTGTCCTTCTAGAAACTAGGTCAAAATGTGTTCCAAAAGGGCTAGGAACAAGCTAAAATGCTACCCACACCCCCTATTATGATAAAGAAACCTTATTCTAACCTATCTTTGCTATTTTAACCTTGAGCCCAATTTATTTACATAACTTTTCTCTTGTGGAAAAGACCAGAAGGAATAACTTCTTATATTCTGGTTTATAACTTCTTCTTCCGCTAATGCTTTCTCAAGGTTTGGTGGGGCTCGACTTTGTATACTGAGATGAATGACCTTTTTGTGAGGTGTTTGATGTGTCCTTAGTCATCTGCTGGTTGCTTTGGTTTGTATCAAAAGTTTTGCAAGATTGCCTAAAGGTTGTGCATGGGTTCAAGAACTGATCTTAGGAGCTTTGTGATTCCTGAAATACCAGGTGTAATCTGTTCCTTTTTTATTCTTGTACCGCCCTGGTGGTCGGGTGTGATGACGTGGCACCCTGCTACAGTATAGGCGTGTTGCAAGGCGCCAGGTTGGCAAGAGGGAAGGAAGTCGGGGGGCTCGTGTAGTCGCCAGTTGTTATATTGGCGTGTTCCGAGTTCCAGCTTACCAGGATCGGCGATCGCCAGGTTAAAGATGAAGTCGCCAGATGAAGGAGATCGCCGGAGTGAGCACATCGCCAAAGATGAAGGAGAAGCAGATTATGAAGGCGGCCGGCGAGACCACAGGGAAGGTGTATGAAGGCCCCTAACTCGCCAGTTCCAGTAGAGATCGCACTCCCAAGTTCGCTATGCACTGGGCAGTACCATGCATACGTAACTTAGCCAAAATGAGAGTAGAAGCAGCGCCAAGTCAGGGAGCCTCCAGATGATGGCACGTGTACAGTTGGATGCGAGCCACGTGTCCAAGTCTGTAACTGCCAGGAGAGAGAAAGCTACCAGGTATATAAGAGTTCTTAACAAACTTTTTGAGGTACGCACGTTCAGTTTAGACACTTTACGCTTGCGAGTGATAGAGCTGACTGTGAGAGAGGATTTGCACGGTTCTTGTTCTCTTAGTATTTGGTGATACCGTCACTGACTTGAGCGTTGGAGTGCGATCGGCCGCAGCGGCGCCGTGCTGTTTCTTTGCAGGTTCTTGAGGTAGATCCCGAAGAGGAACGGAGGTGAGAAGCGGTGCGCACGTCGATCCTTTGACGAGGCAGTTTCCAGCGTTCCGGTCGACAGGCAGGATCAATTCTTGTAATTGTTTCCTTTCTGTACTTGTAAGTTTGTAAACTTGTAAGGTCAGAGGTTGTTCTGACTGTAGTTGTGTGAAAAGCAAAGAGGGTGAGTGTTCTTGTGTGGTCAAGATCACCTCTTTGGGGTGTTGAGTGTTTGTAATCTGTGATTAATTGCTAGTGGAACACCAAATGGTTTTTCTGAGGACTGGATGTAGCTCAGGGGTTGAGTGAACCAGTATAAATTGATTGTGTAATCTCTCTTTCTCTTACTCATTACAAACTGTTTGATTTGATTTTTGTCTTTGCTGCTATAAACAACCGGTTAAAACGAAATTTCAACCGATTGTTTTTCTGCAAAAAGTTTTAATTGCTTTGATTGTTTGGCTTCCCCGATTGCTCTTTCTGTGATTGTTGATAAATCTTCATTCTTAGCCAATCTTTGCGAAAATCTTTTGACAAACAATTCACCCCCCTCTTGTTAAGCCCATTAATTCTAACACTAAGCATAATTAGTAGGTTCAAGATTTGTTTCATAAAAGTGTATTAGAAGTTGAAAGTGAACTTGGGATTTGAAACCATAGTTGACTAGTGCAAGCCTTATTATAACTTCATCCATACGTAGTATATTGGTGCATAATTTTAAAATAGGTATAGTTACCTTTCTAATCTCGATATTTAGGGCCAATATTCAATTTATTACGGTGATTATTAAAAAATTCAATTTCATCCAAACGTTTTTTAAAATGTATTTAAGTTGACCCCTTCTGTTAACTTTGGACTAATATCGTTAAGTGTTTCTGATGGGGCACAGACAACTACAAACGTAAACTCTGATCTGTTGTACACATAGAAAAAAACGCAATGACCACATCAAGAACTAGCTTGTTGGGTCCATGATGATGCTTCTTCTTGTGAGTAACAATGGCACCACCATCATCATAATCTCCATCATTGTTGTTATCATCTGCAGAAGAACCCTTGGACGGTGGAGGAGATACCAGCCTTCCAAACTTATCGTAGTGAACCAAACTGAGTATGGCAAACAAGGAGTCAATAAAAGATCTTGAGAAGGAGTTGGAATCCAAAGAGAGGTTTTTTTAGAGAAATGAGGTCCCCAATGGAAGAAGGTATCTCACACTTGAGTTGATTAGAAGAAAGGATCAAAACTTGGAGTGTGTCCAACATGGTGATGGAAGAGGGTATGTTTCCTCAGAGGTTGATGGAAGAAAGATCGATGTAGGTGAGGTTGGGAGAGTGGATGTGTTTAGGGAGAAACTCGACGAGGTTGGCATGGGAAATGGTGAGGGATTGAAGGTTGGAGATGTGAGAGAGGAAAATGTAGGGAGCAGAGACTTTGATAGTGAGGTTGGAGTGGGTGAGGTTCCTAAGGTGGGAGAGGGAGATGACGGAGATGTTATGGAGGCTATTGACGAAGGTGAGGGAGCGGAGCATGGAAGCGAGTTGAGGAGGGAAGTTGAGGAGGAGGACCCCTAATGTATAGGACAAAACCAACCCCTAAATTTATTGAAAGGTGTCATCCAGCTTTTTCCCAACCACCAAGTGCCACAAGCTAAACCAAATATCCAATTTTATCTAAATTTGTAGGGAAATAGTAGGATATTATTAACTCACTCTGCTTCTCCTAGTAATGTCTTTGTCCCATGCATGTCTTTAAAATTACAACATTTCTTAATTCAACTCCTCAATTTTTTTTCATCCCTCTTAATTTTCTTCTACGTATCTTATCTGAATCGGCTTAGAAAGTGAGGATTATAACATGAATAAGCTTGTCTTACACAACAAACTCCTCTCTTTTATTACTATAATCATGCAAGAAGATATAGATTCAAAGATAAAGTTAGTCTTCACGGACCAAGGTCACTTGAATACAGTCAAATATACACAGGTCAATCATACGAACAAAACATTAAACATAGGTGATGTGAGCTGATTTTAGGATTGTTCATTTAGGTGACACTTTTAGAATTAGAATTGAGATTGTTAAACAATTAAAAGGGAAAACCTAAGGAAAATCCCCACTGGACATTAACTTAACCAAATGGTTAAGTAGATGTGAAGGTTCATTTCACAAAGGCAAAAGGAAAAACACAATTATATGGTGAAGATGATGACAAGATATGGAGTGGAATTTAAGCATGGAAAACAATAATAAAGACAATGACCAAATGTAATTCAAGACAACAAAACAAGAACATGTTTATGAATAGAATGGAATGATAATGGAAGGAATAGATGAAGGAAAAGGAAGCTTATGAGAATTGGAATTGAGAATGGTTGCACGCCACTTGGATGGTGAAATGACTCCAAGATAAGTGAAGGATGCTGCCACTTGAGAGCTCTCAAAACTCACAAGATAAGACTAAGACTAAGAGGATAAGCCTCACTAGTCATTCACACACAAAAATGTGCAGAGTAACTTTTCTCTATTTCATTCAACTTGTAAAATACACTAGGTAGACCTCCTATTTATAGGTGAAGGAGCCTTGGAGAACAAGCTAAAGGGGTAGGATGGGAAAAGAGAAAAAATGGACAGCCTTAGGATTTGACTAAGTCAATCCCGCATCCTAGACTTGTCCTTCTAGAAACTAGGTCAAAATGCCTTCCAAAAGGGCTAAGAACAAGCTAAAATGCTACCCACACCCCTTATTGTGCTAATGGTACCTTATTGTAGCCTATTTTTTTCTATTTGGACCCCTAAAGTGAGCCCAATTTAATTACAAACATATTCTATTTTTTTTAAGAAGACCAAAAGGAAAAACTTCTGATATTTTGGTTTATAGCTTCTTCTTCTTTTGTTGATTCTTTCTCGACGCTTGGTGGGGCCTAGCTTTGTATCTTGAGATGACTGACCCTTTTGGGAAGTTCTTGTTGTATCCTTAGTCATCTGTCGGTTTGTATTAGTAGGTCATCTAATTCCATAAAAAATATAAATCCTTAAACAAAAGTCGAGTAAAAAAAGCACTAACCTTTAGGTTCCACCACAAACGGATTAAGACTAAATCAAATCTTAGTTCTTCATATGTTACAAGTAGTAAGTTTTCTTGCTGATTTTACTTTTGAAATAAAAGGAAAATAGGGCACAAATTAATATATTAGAAGATGCATGAAATTAATTAACTTACCAGAGAAATAGCTTCACGTGCTGATAGAACAACCAGGTTAGTTGATGGCAGAGACCTCAGTTCAAGACCAACCACTAAAGTTATGATAAGGAGAATACAAAAAGATTGGGACTCTATTATTGATGGCAGAGACACTCTCTTATATATGTTTAAAGTGTCATGACCTAGTGTAAATTCTATAGTAGGATTTTAAATTTCTAACTTAAAAGTATAGTAGGATTTTTGCTTAAAGTAAATTAAGGTTAAGGTTAGGTTTCTAAAACCTACCTATGGTATAATTGGGCTTAATTGCATCCCACATTAAACCCTAGGCTGGTCATTAGACCTAATTAGGTCACATGATGCACACTTTAACATGCTTGTCTTGTGACTTGTTTAGACACATAATTCAAAACATTTCGTTTTAAATTTTCCCACCACTTTTTGTAACCCTTGGCTGACCTCCTTCACCTATAAGAGGAGATGCTTGGTTCATGATTTGATAGATCAAATATATGAGTGTTATGCTTCCAAATTGCAAGCCTAAGCACTCTCTTGTCTAAACCTCTCTAGGATAGACATCTTTGGTCTCATCTTCCCCCTCTTCCAAGTGATATGGCTGAATCAATCACTCTCCACACTCCAAGGAATCCATAGCTCCAATGGAGCTCTCCTTGACACAACTCTTCTATTAAGCTTTCGCCAACTCTCACTCAATTTCAAGAAAAAAACTTAGTTTGGACGAGGGAGATGCTATCATCAACACAATTGCTTGTGAAAAAAAGATCGAATGTCTTCAATGATCTGCAACACCTATGGCCTTATCCCTATGTTTTCTTCTTGATCCTTTTCATTTGGACTTCCATCCAACAATATTGACCCATCACAACCTTTCATGTATTCTAACATTATCCAACCATATGTTAATATCGTTAAATTTTTTGTTAATATGTGATTATATACAAAATGAAAATGACTAGTTAGAGTATATAGTTTTGTATCATTTGAGAACTTAACATTTTCTATTTGTGAAAGGAGAAATTGTTTTGAAGGGTTTCTAAACAAGCTAAAAGTACCAGACTGATGGTACTAGTTCCAAAGCTGTGATTGTTTTAACATTTAGGATTTAGATGTATGTTGTAAATCTATATAATTGAACTACAATATCAAACTCATTTGGCATGTGTATTTAAGGTAATAAATTCATATGTTTTGTTGCTAGAATATGATTTGAATTGAATGCTCGACGTGCACTAGAAATCAAAACTCATCTATTATTCTTTGTAACACGCTTTTTTTTTTCTTGATAGGAAAGGAAATATGATAGATAAGAAAACTTCTTGTAAATGTCTCCTTTTTCTTCCCTAGCAAACTCTTTAATATTGTTCCTCTTTTAGGAATCAAGGAATTGGCCTTTAATTTCTCCCTTACCATCTTATGGAAGAGGGAGGGAGCTCCTTGGAAGAAGGTACATCAATTTTATTCGTGGAGATGGACTTACTGATGTGGTGATCACAGATGAGTATCAAATCTTTAATATTTTCTGAAAAAGATAAATTAAGGGGGAAATCTCCCTTTCTTGTACACTTTATAAACAAATTAACTTTAAGGGAGCCTTACCCAATATATTTACAAGTGAGAATGAGACCATTGATAGACAAGGAGTGATATGAGTTTATTTGAGAATTGCACATGTTTTCACTTGAATTAGGAATTAAATTAACAATAATGGTGACAACTCTGTGAGAATTGTCACTGGACACGAACTTAACCAACTGGTTAACCAAGTGTGAAGGTTCTCTTCAAAGAGGAAAAGGAAAAATACACACACTCTAATTAATGATGAATTGTGGAAATGAAAAGAAACAACAAGTAAAGACAATGAATAAAAAGAATTGAACAAGACAAGATGGAAAGGATGAAGACACTTAGATGGATGGTGGGGTCTTGTGTCCTAGCCTGAGATGTTTGACCTAGCCTTGAATAGTCTTTTTTGCTCTTGGTCATCTTCTCTTAAATTTGGGCTAGCTTAGATGATGATGCTTCTTTCATGGTTACATCAAAGAGATATGTGGTGGAACAAGTGAAGGAAAATAACACTTAAATATGCAATACCAAACCTGGTTGAATTTGTAAATTCTCAAGATATTATTATTTCAAATGTGATTTTCAAGAATACTCCTTTCTCGAATATACATCCAGTTTATAGTAAGTATGAATTAGAAGTAATTTTTTTAATAGTATTTTCATTTTTTTTCATTACAAGTTGCTTGAAAGAAACTAGAATGAAAATTGAGAGGTAGAGATGTTTTCATGAAATATAATCTCAAACCTTGTTCCTTCTTTGCAGCTTAGGTATAACCTTTTAACACATAATTATATTTCATCACAGAGTAATAAATCGAAACACACATTACCATTTAACATATAATTTTTATTATTTTTGTTACCATATATCTACCATATCTTTGAGACAAAGTTTAGGTTCCAAGTTTTGGAAAATACAATGAGTCACACGATGATGCGTCTAACACTAGTCCAACGAAAATGGAACCCTAGGGTTCAAACACTAGGTCCTTCCTTGGTCGGTCGGTTGGTCGGTCTATACTTCAACTCCTCTCTCTACAAGCTCTTTCCTTCCCTCTACTCATTCCACCTCTCGGTCTTCTTGTAACCCAGACTCGGATGGTACCTGCAGAAGGCACTCCGATGCTCAAGTCAGTTTTAGTATTCGACCCTCGGTAGTTAGAGCATTGTATGATGATGTAACTGGTTCTTGGAATTTGTGCTATTTATATTATTTTAGTGGACCTTTCTTGTTGGGCCAGATTAGAGAGTTTGGGTCATGTTTAGAAGTGTATTACCTAGCTCTTGATTGTTGATTAACTACATTAACTCTACTTAAACGTAATTAGATTTGTGGTGTCGGTCGGTCCATTCATGAGGATTGTGATGTGAGTTGATTTTAGATTTATCCATTTTAAGAGTGACACTTTGTTTATGATTTGGATTTTAGAAAATATAAGGTGAGACCTAGGGAAGATCCCCACTGGACACAAACTTAACCAAAGTAAGTGTGAAAGTTCACTTCCAAAGGCAAAAGGAAAAACACATTATATGGTGAAGATGATGCATATTGCGAACTTGAAAGACATAAAAGAAACAAATATGATGAAGGAAGCCGAATTGAAATTGGAAGAATAAAACAAGAACATAAACACAAAGAACAAAGATGTAATAGAAAATGGAAGAAGAGATGAAGGAAAGAAAGCTTATGGTCGTGGACAAGAGAAGAACACGCCACTTGGAGTGTGGATTCTCCAAGATAAGTGTGGAGGGTCGTTACTTGAAGAGCTCTCAACTCTCACTAGATAAGACCTAAGCTAGAGACCACAAGTCTCACACAAATTGTGCAGAGTTTTCCTTCTATATGAAAATACATGGATTAAGGCACCCAATTTATAGGAATGGGTGCCTTGGAAAACAAGATGAGCAAGGATATGATGGTAAATGTGTGAGGGGGCTGCCTCTAGGGTTTGACTAAGTCAAAACCACACCTTAGGCCACTTCTTTTAGAAACTAGGACAAAATCAAGCTAAAATGATAACTACACCCCCTATTATGCTAAAGGCACCTATTCTAGCCTATCTTGATATTTGGACCCCTAAAGTGAGTCCAATTTATTTACATGTTTTATTCTTAAGAAGACCATAAGAAAGAACATTTGATGTTCTGGTCTTTGCCCATTTCTCCTTCTGGTGAGGTCTGCTAGATCCTTGGTGGGGTCTTCACTTGAAAGTTGAGATGACTTCTCATAGAGTGAATGGTAATTTCAGTCCTTGGTCATCTCCTTGTTGGCTTGGATTGTATCAAACTAAGACATGGTATCGGTCAGTCCATTGATGGGGACTGAGACATGGTATCGGTTGTACGACTCTCACTTGTACACAACGAAAATGGAACCCAAGGGTTAAAACACCAATTCAAGCACCAGTTCAACACCAAACAAACCAAAAAGCTACAGAAAACTCTACCAAAGAAACCTTTATTTTGTCTTTGTCTGTTATGATTCTAGTATTTATTGATTGATTATTTCTTTCTTTGGCTAGACCTAGAATGAGTGTACAACTTGTATATATTCAAACTATTCGTTTTGATTTCAGATAAATAAAAAGAGATATTCATTCTCATATCATTTGCCTTCCTTTTACTCTTTTGTTTTTCTTTGTTCTCTTTTGTTCATATCTGTTCTACTTTATAATATGGTATCAAATCCATTTCGAGCCTATCCTAACGAGTGTTTGTTGGCCTTATCAGGCCACCCGCTACCGGACCATTATCTGACCACCCATAATATGTTATCCCACGCACGAGCTGGGTGCAAACCTCACCTCATGAGCCGGTTTTATGGGGTTGAGTTAGGCTTAAAGTCCACTTCTTAATATGGTATCAGGAACCCATCAAATCTATGCACACATCAATACTGTTAATGTCAGTGCTAGTGATCTAGAAACCCTTTGGCATTTTCGATTAGGTCATATTTCAAATAAATGTATTGATGTTATCAAGAATAAATTTCCTTTTGCTAAATATAATAAATCTTTTGTTTGTGATGTTTGTCATTTTGCAAAGCAAAAAAGACTTTATTTTCCTATTAGTACATCTAAATCAAAAAAAAAAAAATTGATTTGATTCATGTAGATATCTGGGGACCATCTTTAATACCATCAATTTATGACCATAAATATTTCTTGACCTTAGTTGATGACTATTCGAGGTACACATGAATTTTTCCTTTAAAACAAAAATCTGAAGTTATCAAGGTTTTGGAATTTTTTGTTGTTTTTGTTCAAACACAATTTAAGACAACAATAAAAATAATAAGAAGTGATAATGAGACTGAATTATTCATGACTAATTTCTTAGTCAGTAAATGAATAGTACATCAAACATCATGTGTCAATACTCCACAACAAAATGGTATAGTTGAAAGGAAACATGGTCATTTATTAAATGTAGCAAGAACTATCATGATCAAATCTCATTTACCCGAAATTTATTGGTCATATTCTGTGATACATGTTGCTTATATTATAAACATGCTTCCCACACCTATTTTAAACTATTCTTCTCCTCATGAAATGCTTTACAAAGCTGAAGTAGATTTTACTGGATTGGAGGTGTTTGGTTCTTTATGTTATGCTAGTACTTTGTCAACCAATAGAAAAAATATTGATCTAAGGGCATCAAAATGTGTTTTTATTGGTTTTTAAAGGGGGACAAAAGGATATATTTTGTTGAATATTCAATCAAGAGAAATATTTCTGTCTAAAGATGTTGTCTTTTACGAACATGTTTTTCCATATCAAAGGGTTCAAGATACTAGCAATGAAATTAACAATCCTTACATTTATGATCAAATTTTGTTTGCTAAAGATCAACCTGTCTTAAGTCAGCCATCATAAACCATTCTTGAACGTTGTGATAATGTTGAAAATAATAGTGATAATAACTGTGAGTCACACATTGAGGTTTCAGAAGAAGTTTGTTCCCATATAGACCAAAACCTCAATGAAGATCATGAAATATAACAAAATTCTGAATCAGATCCATCTGTTCGAATGAGTACAAGAATAAAAAGATCACCTGAGTATTTAAAGGATTATCATTGTATTCTTAATGTTTCACATACATCTTCAAGAGTTAAATATCCTTTAAATTATGTTTTGTCTTATAACAAATTATCACCTTTTTACAAGTCTTTTGTTATGTCTCTTTCTTCACATGTTGAGTCAAACACTTATTCTGAAGCTGTGAAACATGATTGTTGAAGAAAAGCTATACAATGTGAGATATCTGTTTTAGAGTCAAATCAAACTTGAGAGACTGCTCTTCTGCCTAAGGACAAAGTTGCCATATGTTGCAAATGGGTATTCAAAATAAAATATAAGGTTGATGGGATAGTTGAAAGGTATAAAGCAAGGTTAGCGGCAAAGGGATACACCCAAATAGAAGGCATTGACTACCTTGATACTTTCTCTCCAGTAGTAAAGATGACCACCATAAGGTTGCTTCTTTCTCTAGCTTCTATATATAATTGGGAATTGAAACAATTAGACATAAAGAATGCCTTTTTACATGGAGACTTGAAAGAAGATGTATACATGGTTGCTCCTCTTGGATTGACTTCTATTCCACCCGGAAAAGTTTGTAAACTAAAAAAGGCTTTATATGGCCTTTAGCAAGCCAACAGAGAGTGATTTGCCAAACTGTCATCCTTTTTGCTTTCTATGGGATATACTCAATCTATGAATGATCATTTCCTGTTCATTAATTCTTTTGAAGGAACTTTTACAACATTATTGGTGTATGTGGATGATATAATATTTGCAGGAAATGATAAAGAAGAGATTGCTCGAATTAAACAAGCATTGAATTAGAGACATTTAAGATTAAGGATCTTGGGATTTTAAGATATTTTCTTGGTCTAGAAGTAGCAAGAAGTAAAGAAGGAATAATGGTGAATCAAAGGAAATATTGGAATGTTTAATAGATGCAAGTCTTTTAGCCTGCAAACCTACGCCCACTCCTATCGATAATCATGAAAAATTTTCTTCTACTGGAGGTATTCCTTTCACAAATATTCAAGCCTACAGAAGATTGATTGGAAGACTTATGTATCTCACTAATACCCGACCTGACATAACATTTTCTGTGCAACAACTTTCTCAATTTCTTGCTAAGCCTACAATTTCTCACTATACTGCAGCGATTAGAATTTTCAGATATATTAAAGGAGCTCCAAGTCTGGGTTTATTTTTCTCTTCCAACACTTATGCTCATCTAAAAGCCTTTTGTGACAGTGATTGGGGCACTTGCACTAATTCAAGACAATCAGTGACTGGTTTTAGTGTGTATTTTGGAAATTCTCCCATATCTTGGAAATCAAAGAAGCAAGGCACGATATCGAAGAGTTCTTGTGAAGTTGAATATAGGGCAATGATCACTGTTACATGTGAAATTCAATGGCTAACTTATCTTCTTCAAGATTTCAAAGTTTCTTTTGAGCAACCATCTCTTTTATGCTGTGACAATGACTCAGCAAGATACATTGCAGCAAATCCAGAGTTTCACGAGCGTACAAAACATATAGAAATAGATTGTCACGTTGTTAGGGAAAAATTAAAGAAGGGTCTCATCTATTTACTTCCCATTTCCACCACAAAGCAATTGGCTGACATTTATATCAGAGTTTTAAGTCCTCAATCTTTCAAGAGTATTTGTTCCAAGTTGGGTCTCATCAATATTTGTTCTCCAGCTTGAGGGGATATTAAAGAAAAATGTTAATATTAATTTTGTCTTTTCTAATTCTTAGTTGTTTCTCTCAATAGAGGTGAATAACCTTTATTTTGTCTTTGTCTGTTATGATTATAGTATTTATTGATTGATTATTTCTTTATTTGGCTAGACCTAAAAATGAGTGTACAACTTGTATATACTCAGACTATTCGTTCTGATTTCGGATAAATAAAAAGAGATATTCATTCTCATATCTTTTACATTTCTTTTACTCTTTTATTCATCTTTGTTCTCTTTTGTTCATATCTATTCTATTTTATAATAATTACATAAAACTCTACCAAAGTAAAACGTAAACCTGCAACTCACCTTAGGAAAACTCGTAAAAATTCCTTCTCTTTACCTCTTGCCACCATGTTGCCACCGCGGAGGTCGATTTCAAATGCTTCACATGATCATACAGTCAGGGTTTATCAGTGCCCTACTTACCGTACTTACCAATGTAAACACTAGGTTTAAAAAAATACTTACCTTCAAGTAATCCTCCATTGTCACAATGTTGTGGATTAGGAAAAAAAGGGGATGAAGCTCAATAATAGGGAAAGCGGACACACAGTAATTCAAGTTTGAAAGGGGAGAGTGAGAAATGAATTCAGGAAGCTCCAAATTTTATATTTTACTCTTTTAAGATCCATTTTTTATCTGAAATCGACTCATTATTTATTTATTATATTTATTTATTTTTAGTGTTCTCCAGATAATTATACAAATTTTGTTTAATGTCCTGTTAGAGTGGCTTGATCCACTCTATTAGTCCCCTAAAGGCCATCCTTATTTTGCGGAAAGTAATTATTAATGTTTTTTAGTAATTATATATAAACTGATATGTAAAAACACAAAACAAATAGCAGACCATTTTGATCTGGTTTTTCTTATTATCCCATCCCATTAAATTATGATCACATCATCATATATTATGAAGCGAATATTAATCGAGTATAGATTGTATTCAAACTCCTAGATTTATTATCATTGTTTCAATGAAAAAGTACGAACTCTTTGACGATGAATTAATATTATTATGGCTCAATGACAGATGTTCATTTTATAAACTTCGTACTTATTAAGAACTTCTGAAAATACACAATAGAAAAAGACCAAAAAGAAAAGTTTGAATGTGATTAAAATAGTTGTTTCTCATTGACAAAATAAAATGTTTATATTTTAAAGAAAAAATATATTTTTTCTACATCTCTCAATAAAATATAAAAATATATTGTTCTAATGTAAAGTAATACAAGCTCGCTATTATCCGTAACAAACAATAAAATTAAGAAAATCCGTGTTTAAAAGTATTCATTAAGCATTTTAATGACTAAATGTGAATATCGAAGAAAAAGACCTTCCGAATAACGGGTGGGTCATGTTTGTAGCATTGCAGTTTGAGATATTTCCACATTTCCGAACATTCTTCTCAGTCACTGACTTGTGTTTTGTCTCCATTATGTCAATCCCTTTACCTACACACTCTTAAATTCTTATTCCACAACTCTACACTTGCACAGTTTGGAGCACGTTTTTTTCAGCTTTCTCTTTCCCTTTTGTACTATATCCGGGGAACTATCACCAAGTTCATGCACAATTCTTTCGAACTTAGAAGTAAAAAATTTTACCTCTCAAAAAATAATTAACGGTTCCTTTCAATTTGTAGCGTTGTACACAACAGAAAGTTATGTTTATATATAATAACAACCCGACCAGAAGATTCTTTTTTTCTTTCTATAAACACTTTGATCAATAAAAATTCCATTTCTCTTCCTCTCACCAGTGCCCTTTTTATATATATAAAAAAAAGAACTGAACCAACCACTGCTTTAACCAGTTTGATTCTGAACTACTGTATTCTTTTTTCTCTTCTTCTCTCGTTTTCTTCTGTTCAACTTCTTTTATGTCCATGGCGTCAACATCCACACCAAGGTCATCTTCAGAACTAACTATCACAGTTGAACACAATCCTTCCAAATCACGATTAGCCGAGCTGGGTATAAATTCATGGCCCAAGTGAGTGAAAAGTTATCCATTTGATAGATTATTGCTAGTCTCTAACATCTAAAAGGTGTCAGAGAATTGTTTTTGTGAGCTGTGGATGATTAACCGATGGATCTGATGAAATTTTGTGTATTTTCAGATGGGGTTGTCCTCCTGGGAAGTATATGCTCAAATTCGACGCCCAAGAAACGTGCTATTTTCTGAGAGGGAAAGTGAAGGTTTATCCAAAAGGTTCGTCTGAGTCAGTAAAATTTGGTGTGGGGGACCTTGTCACCATACCCAAGGGACTTAGTTGCACATGGGAGATATCCGTTGCAGTGGACAAACATTACAAGTTCGAGTCTTCTTCCACACCTACACCCTCCTCAAAATGTATCACTGATATTTGAATTTTATTTTATTGTTTATCGTGCTTAATATTCACTAGGATTATAAATTTTAATAAAGGTACTACTCACTACTGGTGTATAATTTGAAACGAATATATATTAGGGTTATAACTTATAATATGAATGTTTGTTTCTAATTCAATGTTTGAAGTTTTCTTTGGCTTTGTATATGATTAAAAAATGAATAGCTTATCTAGGAAAGAAAGAAGGAGCATGCATTTGCATCTCGTGTTTGAGGATGCATGCACTTTTCTATGTTGCGAATGCTTATTTTGACCGGTCAGCTTTAATTTTTTGTCCGTTTACTATTCATGTTGTTTACATCGTGCATTGAGAAGCTTGATTTTGCCTTCTCTTTATCAACTCGATGTTGATAGACAAACAAGAGGTTGGGTGATGTGAATCCTAGCTAGCTGCAATTGGAGTCTATCAGTATCAGAATAGATGCTTTGGAACTGAGTAACGAATAACGATGGTCCTCCTTTAGTTTTGATCTTTCTGCATGTGATCCCACAGCCACTACCTAGAAAATCTCAGGCTTTATGGATGCAAGAATATAGGAGGCAAATGTTGCATGCACGCATATTCTTTATTGATTAGGAATTGATGCTGGAGATTTGCACCGTTGATGTCTAATTTGACCCTTTAACACAGAATAAAGGGTACCCGCATCACATTATTTTTGGGTGAGGGCAATATCTATATGCATCACTGAGCTTATTTGTCATTTGTGGGCGCATAAAAATTGTTTTTAATTTCAACGGTGTCATGCCTTAGGTTCTAGGATAAGAAATACATTTTTGTCTTTTATACTATACGGATTTTTCACCTCAAGTTTGTTAAGATAGTATCGTTAGGATCAATCACCGCCTTCAAGTTATTTGTTCACTTTGAAATTTTGAGCTTCATCACAATTTTACCCTTAAAAGACGTCTCAAAGGATTAAGGGAGGAAAGTATATTTAAATTATCTCGGACCTTAAACTCTAAGTGATGTTTGACTATTAAGCGTGCCGGTACAAGTCCCCTAGTCGAGGTCTAAGGGGAGCGAGGTTCATCTTTAAAACCATATTTCCAGTCCCATGAGTAGCGTCAATGTTCTAAACTCAAGTTCGTTGAGATAACATCATCAATTACCGCTTAGAGGTATTGTTTGCTTTGTAGCTCAGATCCTCATCGCAATTCCTAAGAATGAAAAGAGGAATGTGTATTTAAATTGAAACGCAATTCATTTTAAAATGTATTACAGTTGAATCGTTAAAAGGAATTGTGTACTATTTTTTCATTATAGCTCGATTTTTGTCCCTAAGAAGGGTTTTACCGAGCAACACATTATTGAAATACATTTTAATTTTTCATATTTAAGAAATTACATCCAAAGTCATTTTCGTTTGAAAATAAGCGAACATTACGTTGGATGTAAAAAAATCAAAGCTATATAAGATCGTTTGAAACTAAGCAATCACTACATCGGATCAAAGCAATATACAATTGTTTGAAAAACGAAACGAACATCATAATCTAATACTGTTTGAAAATAAATTATCACTACATCAGGTCAAAGGAATACACTCATTTAAAAAAAAATGATCATTACAATATGAGATCGTTTAAAAATAAATAGTCACTACATCATATCGTAGTACGAAGTTGTTTGAAAATAAATAATCATCACATCGGATCAATGTAATACGTAGACATTTGTAAATAAACGACCATCAAAATAAAGCCAAATTAATTTGAAAATAAACAATTGTCACAGTAAATCGAAGTCGTTTAAAAATAAATGACCATCTTAAAGTAATCCAACTCATTACAAGTAAAATATCATAGGATCAAAATAATTTGTTAAACACTTGCAAGATACTGAAACTCATTCATCCATCAAATCATCCTACTTACACCTCATTTATGGATTTTGAGCTTGGTGACTTATGTATCCATGTGTATTAAAGATATATAGAAATATTGATGCAAAACTAGCTTGTTTTGGCTTCTTCTTTTTTTTTAGTTGTGTATGTTGCGGAAGAGTGGACTTGAAAGTGACATCAATGGCTGAATTGAAGTGTGGAGAAGATGAAATGGAGAGGAGAGGTAAAGGCTTAGAAGAGGTGTGACCAACTTCTAAGAAGATTCAAGCAAAACACTAATAGAAGTGCAAACTTGAGAGTGAGAATTTGAAGACAAATGAGCTAGCAACTTGAGCAGCATTTCATTATCAATTCAAATCTAATTTACATGGGGGCTAACACTTATATTTATAGTGCTATGGGCAGCCAAGGTGCAAACTTTAACCCTAAAAACTCTCCACTCATAGAAAGACAAGTGTCTCTCTCTAATTGGAGCAAATCCTCTCAAATTAGAGGTTGACAAGTGTCTTTATCTAATTGGAGAGAATCCTCTCCATTCCCATGAAGACAAATGTCATTTTGGTATTGGTGGGAATCCTCTCCATTAAGGAGATGACATGTGGACCTTCATGCCTTCCTTGTCACTCCATGCTTTCTATTTGCACTCTAGTAATTTATTTGTGCATCCTAGATGGTCTAGAGTTCCATTGGGTCCAAGAAGGCCCAATTGTAACTCTAGGTAGACTCTTTCTTTTTCTATTTACACCCTATTCTAATTGGCCCAAAACATGGCCCAATAAAATGGCATAAATACAAGCCCAAAAATAAAGCCTATACTACTCTGTATAATATTTATAAAACTAGATAAAAATGGAAGAACAAACAACATTAATTCTCCCTGAGATGAGAGTCTTCTAAAATCCTTTTTCTGCTTCCAATCTTCTTAGCCAAATGTTTTGAGGTTGGATGGCTTTCACCAAATATGCATAATAATATAAAACCTATTCAAATTAAATGCAATCTAATCAAATCAAAATGCAACGATATAACTTGGATATTTATATATTAATTTTTTTATCAGCAAAGAATAAATAAAATAAAATGAGACACTTCAGGGGTGTCTCAACCCTTATACATAAAGTGGCCAAGGCCAACCTGCGCAATAACACCTGACCTACAAACATTCTTCAGACTCTATAGACCACCAAACCAATCCTCAAGTGAAAGGAATGGTAAGGCACATCAAAAGAAATTAGCATCTACCATATCAGGGTCCTTATAACCAATCTTTAGTCAAAACAATACACACAAAACATCCTCTGATACAACCAAAAGTCCACAAACACATTTACAAATCAAATTCCCTCACCCACAAACAAAACCCATAAAAACCACTCAGAATCGAACCTGCTTTCTTCAAAATCTAAAGAAACTTTACCTGCCTACTAACCTGTATGAGAGTCGAATACCTATTCATAGCCTCAACAACTATATACCACAATACCTTGAACAAAAATCCAACAAACCTGATCGGGAGCCACATTCTCTTTTCATAACCACACCAATAGTAAAACAAGTACCTTAAAAATACATTTATTCCTGTGATTCCATATTTAACCTACAATTGCTACCCAAATCCCCCCTAGCATCTGATGTAAGCTTCCTTCATACCTACAAGCTTAAACAACATGAAATACATTTTTGCATCTGAATGATACACAAAGTATAACTCAAGCCACTCCAAACAAAGATCCCATAATCTCCAAGAAATCTTACACCGAAAGAAAAGATGATTGAGTGACCAAAGAGACTTTAACCACTACACCAGACAAGTTCTTTTGTCATATTATGATTTTTTATTATACTTATTATTATTATTAATATAAATGATATTAATAAAATAATAATAATATCATTTATATTATTAAAATTATTAATATTATAATATTATAATATTATTAATATTATTAATGTTACTATATTATTAATATTATTATATTATTAATATTATTATATTATTAATATTATTATATTATTAATATTATTATATTATTAATATTATTATATTATTAATATTATTATATTATTAATATTATTAATATTATTATATTATTAATATTATTAATATTATTATATTATTAATATTATTAATATTATTAATATTATTATATTATTAATATTATTAATATTATTAATATTATTATATTATTAATATTATTATATTATTAATACTATTATATTATTAATATTATTAATATTATTAATACTATTATATTATTAATATTATTATTATTATATTATTAATATTATTATTATATTATTAATATTATTATTATATTATTATTATTATTATTATTATATTATTAATATTATTATTATATTGTTAATATTATTATTATATTATTAATAATATTAATAATATAAATGATATTAATAATACTAATATCATTTATATTATTACCATTATTAATATTATTAATATTATTAATTATATTAATATTATTAATATTATTAATATTATTAATATTATTAATATTATTAATATTATTAATATTATTAATATTATTAATTATATTAATATTATTAATATTATTAATTTTATTAATATTATTAATTATTATTATATATTTTTAATATTATTAAATATTGTTAATATTATTAATATATTAAATATTGTTAATATTATTAATATTATTAAATATTGTTTAATATTATTAATATTATTAAATATTGTTTAATATTATTAATATTATTAAATATTGTTAATATTATTAATATTATTAAATATTGTTAATATTATTAATATTATTAAATATTGTTAATATTTTTAATATTGTTAATATTATTAATATTAATAATAATATTAAATATTGTTAATATTATTAATAATATTAATAATATTAAATATTGTTAATATTATTAATAATATTAAATATTTTTAATATTATTAAATATTGTTAATATTATTAAATATTGTTAATATTATTAATATTATTAAATATTGTGAATATTATTAAATATTATTGGTATTGTAAGGATCTAGAAAATTACTTTAGAATAGAAGTGGTACATTTTAAATGACTCCTGAATATTTTATCTAAAATGAAAAGGGCATATAAATAGAAATTCAGTTATTCAGGTTTCATTTTATAAAGAACCACCATCTCTCTAGAAAGTTTTTTTTCCTTTCCTTTCCCTTCTCTCTAAGATTCTGACTTCCTCGCTCATCAGTTCGACGATCAGAGTCCACCATCAGACTCCTGACAGTGAGTACTACAAGACTGCCCGTTCATAATATCTGATAGAGTAAGTTCATTTTTGCTCTTCTCTTTGAGTCAAATTTTGAACTTGGTTGTTTTTGTCCTTGCTTTGCATGTGACCCTTTTAGCTTCAGGGTTAATCTCTATTAGCTCAGGGTCCTAGTGATATAGTTAGATTTTTTATTAGGATTTTGTGGTGCAGGTTAAGTTACCTTTGAGTTCTTAGTGGTTTTGGAGCTCTTAGTGAATATTTACTAAATTTCAGGTAAGGGAAGTTAGCCTTAATTCCCAATAGAACACTAAGCTAGAAGATCTGGATGTGAGGGTGACGTGGTCACCAGTCTCAAACTTTCTTCCAGGATTGTTTGTTTTAAGTATATTAGAAATTGACTGAGATTTGAATGTGAAGTTTGATATATGGTTGCTGTTATAAAATTATAATGTTGTTGATTATTGGTTGTTTGATGTTGATTTAGAGTAATTTTCAGCTATAGCATGGAATTTGTTATTTCTGAGTACACTCTGGTGTCATTTAGATCAACCTAAACTATTTTCGATCAATCCAAAATTTCTGGTGCTCTCTGGTGTCATTTAGATCAACCTAAATTATTTTCGATCAATCCAAAATTTCGGGTGCTCTCTGGTGTCATTCAGATCAACCTAAACTATTTTCGATATATCCAAAATTTCTGGTGCTTGAGGACAAGCTAGATTCTAAGTTGGGGAGAGTGATAAGTGTCTAATTTCAGTAATATTTCATATTAAAATATAGGCACTTATGAAGATTTATTGCTAATTTACATATAAAATAATCCCTAATTTATGAATTTATACCTTTTTACATTTTTTATGATCTTTATTTGAATAAGAGTATTTTATTCCCAAATTTGGTGTTAATTGCATATTTCTAAGGAAGATTGGAGATTTGGATTAAAGATGAATGATTTGAGCTAAAAAGATAAAGATAGAAGGTCCCAGAATGGAAAAGATGCAAAGAAAGATTGGGCCTTTTTATGTTTTATCATTTAGCCCATTAGCGCGACATAATAAACAACCTAACCCTAGAAAACTAGGATAAATAGAGGGCTAGAGGTTAAACCTTAGTGTGCCAGATTGAGAGGAAAACACCATAGAGTGAATTGTAACCCAATTGGGAGAATGGAAGGTGATAGAAGTATGTGTGGCTAATTCTACCCTTTGGGATTGGGAGTAATCTGCTCAAACTCTTATGTATTGAGGTGATATTTTATATATTAATATTCAGTTCTTGATTGATTATTGGTATTGTTGTTTTACTTTTAATTTTCCGTGACAAATTGAGAATCTTAAATCTGACCGGGAGGTATTTTTAGGGTTCGGACCTAAACAACAATACTTAACATATTTAAGTGCTAGGAATAGACTTGAAATGTTAATTGCTATTAACGTCTGAGCTTCGTTCTAAGTTGTTCTTATAATTATGCGAGGGATCGATAGTTAGGGAACATTTTTAAGGATTTTATATGCGAGGAATCGATATAAATGATTTTTATACGGGCATCAATTTCAATTAAAGAACTTAATATTGACATGCTAATCAAAATACATGAGAGTGAGAGAGATGAAACCTATTCCCTATTTTTCCAATTGAAACAATTAATTCTTTGTCTGTTTTCTTATTGATCATCGCCAACCCAACCACTCTCAATACACTTTTAATTGTTTTGTTCTATATTTAGGGATTATTGTACTTGATAATTCACTTTTCCTTGTGGGATCGATATCCGTCCTTAGGGACAATTATTACTTCTGACAAACGCGGTGCACTTGCCGTAAAAAGTCATCAACCCTACCTGTTGATTGTACTCCGACGATCAAGTCAGTACAGGGCTTATAGAAACAATGAGTAAGTAAGCAAGTAGTTTTAGTCTTAGAAACAATGTACCTTTACCAGGGATCTCAAGTACCTTATATAGACTACTTTTAGGTTACTTCTTGTAACAACCCTTCTCTCACAAGAACCTTATCTCGAGTGAAAGTAGGTTTGATGGTAGGAGAGTCTGTTACAATGCGCACAATCTTAGTATGACAATTGCACATAATCTTTCCTCCTTGGAGTGCATAATCTTAACAACATGACTGCTAGGGTACCAACTCATGTACCAACATCAAGGGGGCCATTTGTCCACTATAGGCGTACGAGCCTTTACGTATCATGCATGCAACTTATTCCCCAAAACCCTGGCACTCTTGGGCTTAAGCGTCTTTAGAGAATATTTTACTTGTGCTAGACCCGAATGTACTAAACACACCATTCACACTTTTTCGCTGACCAGGCCTTATACGCGTTAAGCATATGAATGAACCTCAACGCACACATACCTGTGGCCCACTTATGTGGCCCATTAACTCGACCAGACCACTGAGCTTAATTGCTTGACACAGGTGTCGATGTCCGATCACCGAGCACTGAGCCCACACTCTGGTCCACTACACAAGCCCCCATGCTCTAACTAGAAGTGAAGAGGCTAACTGCTCATCCACGGCGACCTACGTGTCTTGTGAGCGATGCGACACACACAGTGTTTTGAGGTGATGTCTCACCATACTACATCACAAGCGTACACGTGACCATCATCAACGGTTGGAAAACGTTGCCCCTTGCGCTTCACTTATATGTTAACCCTTTGAAAATTCACGCTCTCTTCACTGTTTCATTCCTCTTCGCGCTTCTCTTTCGAACACCCTGCTCCCTCTTCTTCAAACAAACCTCCTCGCCTCATTTCATCAATCGCCTCAAGGTGTGTTTTTTATCTTGTGACTGCTTTTAATCTGCCACATCATTTCAATGCCTTTAATCTGCTCGTAACTGCGTTGGGACTGTTTACATTTCTTGTGATTATGATTGTAAACACATGCACATCTTTATCTGAGCATTGCATTCGTTTGTTTCCTTTCTTTGTTTAGATTCTCTGTATGATGGATTACAAAACCTTGTATCCCTGGACTCCCAGTCCCCTTTTAAAAGAAACCTCTAAGTTTACCACTCGTGAGAAAATAGTGTTGTATAGGAAGAGCGAACACCCTAAAAATACTTTCCCTAACTAAAGTTTAATATATTATTATAATAGTATAAT
>NW_027174081.1:1010000-1160169 GCF_000499845.2 Phaseolus vulgaris
ACATAATAGAATTATTACATAACAATAAATACGAGCACTTACGTGTCGAAGAATAATGAAATCTGCCTTTACCAACGGTGGCCTTCATTTGCTGTCTCACATCAACGTCCCAGATCAGTCCACAGAGAGATCCTCATCACCTATTAAACACTTCTCCGCCGTGTCATCATTTCCACTTTCAACAGGAACGAAGCCCCGAGAAGAGAGAAAGAAGAAGAAATACTCGAGAAATTTCTCACATAGGGTTGGATTTTTCGAGCAATCTTCTTTCTCCGCCACTTCATCTCAAGCGATCTCGTTCTGATCCCACTCTTTTTCATGATCGTCTTCTACGGTGACCTCTGATTCGACTCATCGTTTTCGCCGTCTCTCTACGCCGGAACCATGATCTCCGTGCAGGGAGACCACCACCACCCCAGCCGCCACCACTACCACCACCAGCCGCAGCTTCCTGGTCCCGCCGACACTTCTCGCCCGCAGTTCACCGGGGATCACGTCGAGCCCTTCTCCGTCAAGCAGGAGCCCGCGTCGCTCACTCTTTTACCGTTACGCGGTCATGATTCTACCGAAGGTTTGTTGAATTTTAATTATTTATTTAATCTCTATTCACTCCCTATCCAGCTCGTTATTGATTTTGTTTTGACACTTTTTACCCCGTCTTGCACTATGTTTTGGGTTTGTATTTTTGCTTCCGTGCTTCATTTTCATGGTTGTTATTGATGTAGTTAATTCAGCTGGAATCGGATTCTTCAGGAGGTTTTACACTTGTACATTTGATTTTTGTTCTCGCTTTATCTACATCATCATTAGGGGTTTGATAGTGGACTTATAATAGGGAGTAGTTTGTATTGTATTTTTCAATGTTTTATTTCCTTTGTTGTTGCCATTTCGT
This sequence comes from Phaseolus vulgaris, assembly GCF_000499845.2. Classification (NCBI taxonomy): domain Eukaryota; kingdom Viridiplantae; phylum Streptophyta; class Magnoliopsida; order Fabales; family Fabaceae; genus Phaseolus; species Phaseolus vulgaris. The sequence goes on from NW_027174081.1 coordinate 1,010,893, forward strand.
TTTTTAGTTGGTAATTGTGAGTGCTTGGAGAAAAGTCACAAGTTTTACTATTGAATCGCTTCCATGCTTCCGTGAAATATTTTGTCTGATTATTTGGAAAAATTCACCTTGACGCAGTCGAAGAAGATATGCACTTATCTCTTGCACATCAAATGTACAAGAGTGGCAATTATAAGCAAGCCCTAGAACACAGCAATACTGTCTACGAGAGAAATCCGCTCCGTACTGACAACTTACTATTGCTGGGTGCAATTTATTATCAGGTTTGTTCTTCTTGCATTGTCGTTCCGTTGTCTGTCATTTGTTGGATGATTTTTTTATAATTCTCGGTGCTGATTTCTTGTTCCTTTTGTACTGCATTCTGAACTAATGCTACTATTTGCCCGCAGTTGCATGATTTTGATATGTGTGTTGCAAAAAATGAAGAAGCACTGAGGATTGAGCCGCACTTTGCTGAGTGTTACGGTAACATGGCTAATGCCTGGAAGGTAAGTAAGCTAATCCATGATTACGGTGATGGAATTCTCTATACTACTCTGTCTGCAGTTGGCAGATTTCATGCTTTTTCCAGAATAAACAGAGCTTCATTTTTGTGCAGGAGAAAGGAAACATTGACCTTGCAATTCGCTACTATTTGATTGCAATTGAGGTCTGCATGCAATTCTCGACTAATAACTATAGTTTGTATTGTTTTGACCTTATAATTCGCTACTATTTGATTGCAATTCAGGTCTGCATGCAATTCTTGGCTAATAACTATACTTTGTATTGTTTTGTTTTGTTTTTATTACGAATTTACGACCTCAATTGTGGTAGTTCTGTACCCGTGTTTCTTAATAAAATCCCCGTCATTTTTGTTCAGCAACTAGAAATCAGATTTTTGGTAGTGACATATCTTATATTAATACAATTGATTATTTTTGGCTTGCTACCTTAATTTTATATATTTTTTTTGTTAAAGACAATCATTGTAATAGTTTAGTATTCCCCCCCTCATTTGATGCCATTGTTCCTTACGATTAGTTTTTTTAACCAGTTGCCTCTTGATTTTGTTGTTGTAGCTCCGTCCCAATTTTGCTGATGCATGGTCAAATCTAGCTAGTGCATACATGCGAAAAGGAAGACTCAGTGAAGCAGCGCAGTGCTGTCGTCAAGCACTTGCTATAAATCCTTTAATGGTATTTTTTGCCTTTTTTGATGTTCAGTAGCTTTTCATGCTAAGTAGTTATTTAGAAAGCATAGAGTTTAACCTTTTACTCTTTCCTTCTGCACTGTTTTATCATGTGGTTTATGTGATTGCTTTCTTTTGCACTACAGGTTGATGCCCATAGCAACTTGGGTAATTTAATGAAAGCTCAAGGCTTGGTGCAAGAAGTAAGTCCTAACATTGGATATTATTTAAATAGTGTTCTTGAGTTTTGAGGTTTTCTACAACCAATTGGTTTATGAACTATCACTTCATATCTCATAGGAGATAAAGTCTTTTCTTGATCCACAGTGGAACATATTTGAAATTGGATATATTGTACCACTTCCTTCCAATTTGTAGCAAGTGCAGTTTCTCTCTAAAGAGAAATTGAGCTTCCTAGTTTTAGATGATACCCTACTTGATTACAAAGTATCAGTGATTCGCGATCTCGTTGGATTAGTCTGAGAGATTTGATTTTTTAAGACCTCTTCTGCCACTATACCAGTTACCCAGGTCTGGGTGTACCGCATCCACATCTTACTGTCAAAGCTATTGTAGTTTCTTTACCCTAATATTTCTTCTTGGTTAGGTGATTATCTACTGGATTCCCTAGAAAGGGTGACAGCATTGGTTATTATTCGGGTCATCATCATCTTCCATTTTCTGTCTAGCCAGATAAAATTAGTAAAAATAGCTGTGTGCTGGCCTGGAAGCATGGAACGCTCCTTCAATGCTTAGTATTTTGTACCCTAAATCTTTTTTTTTTCATTTTAGATACTGATTTAAATAATTCGTGCGTGGAACTGTGTTCAAATCCACGGTTCTATACAGATATCAAGTTGTTGTCTTCAAGCGTCCGACTCAGATGATGGTTCTTGTTGTAACTTCCATCTCCAAGACTGCAAATAGTCAGAATCTAACATTTTTTGCAGGCCTACAGTTGTTATCTTGAGGCATTGGGCATTCAACCCACCTTTGCTATTGCATGGTCAAATCTTGCTGGTCTGTTCATGGAGTCTGGTGATTTCAACAGAGCCGTTGAGTATTACAAGGTATGTCTCTTTTCTACATTTCTTGTGGAATTCTTGAACTCTTGATAGAAGTTAGTGGAGCATATATTGTCTTATTAATTTTGTTGAGTTTGCTTGTGATGCTTCATTTCTCATCATTAAATGGTGCTTACTTACTGGAAGTTTTGCTATATCATAGATACGCTCTGTGCTTTTATCTTTTTTAAATTTGTGTTTTTTTGCTTAATGCTCGTGAGGTTCTGATGTATTTACATTTAGAATTGCCTCTGATGCTTCCCAGACATTTCTGTCACTATAATTTATATGTTCTTTTTCAGGAAGCAGTTAAATTAAAACCTTCCTTCCCTGATGCATATCTGAACCTTGGGAATGTCTACAAGGTATGGTCTTAAGCATGATTGGTTGAATTGGATTAGTACTTGTTGGAACTTGAAAATTTTCTTTTTTTCCCTATATCAGGCTTTAGGGATGTCTCAAGAAGCTATTGCATGTTATCAACATGCTCTTCAGACACGGCCAAAGTATGCCATGGCTTATGGTGGGTTCTGTGTTTTTTCTCTCTACTGTTTGCTGCTAATTTATTTTCTTTGTACAACATCACTGGAAAGACTTTTGATATAATGAAGATCTAAAACACTTCTCATTTTCGTTCTTTTAAAAGTCTGATTTTGATCTTCTGAGTGTTAATATGCGGTAGCCTTGATTCCAAAGGGTTTGTTTTGGTGCTGCAACCAGATGTTATATAAAATCAATCAATTCTTTAGAGTCTTATAATCAGTTGTATAACCATTACACAACTGGAATACTTATCTGATGGACTATCTATTTCTAAAATCAATATCAATAATTTGTTGTGAACGATCATTGATGTATTGTAGCATAACTGATTTATATATTTTGCTGTTTATGGAAAATAACAATTCCAAAATTATAGGACAGTGAATAGATGATTGTCCCACACGCAGATAGATATCTATTTTACCAACGGCATATCTATTTCTAAAATCAATATCAATAATTTGTTGTGAACGATCATTGATGTATTGTAGCATAACTGATTTATATATTTTGCTGTTTATGGAAAATAACAATTCCAAAATTATAGGACAGTGAATAGATGATTGTCCCACACGCAGATAGATATCTATTTTACCAACGGCATATCCAAATTTCCTTTTGTTTAGTCAAATTATGTGGCTTTACAATTTCTGGTAAAAGTATCTGACTTACACTAATAACTTCAATTGGTGCACAGGTAACCTGGCCAGTATATATTATGAGCAGGGTCAACTGGACATGGCAATTCTGCACTACAAGCAAGCTATTGCATGTGACCCTCGATTTTTGGAAGCTTACAATAACTTGGTTGGATTCTTCTTTTGGTCATAGATAGTTTAAAAATGCCGAATGTGCATTTTTTTTATATATATTGTATGGTATTTTATTTGATTTTCTTATAGGGTAATGCTCTAAAAGATGTTGGTAGAGTGGAGGAAGCAATCCAGTGCTATAATGTATTTTTTTCTTATCTTGTTACCTCTCATTACATAATATATAATATTTTTCTAAAATCCTTACTCAATGTACTTTATTTTGTGGGATGTAGCAATGTCTTACATTACAGCCTAACCACCCACAAGCATTGACCAATCTTGGAAATATATATATGGAATGGTATGTGATCCCCCTGTATCGTACTAATGGTAGTAATTTTGGTGTTACATGTTAGAATGATTTTTCTTGGTTAAAATTCTGTGATGCAGGAACATGGTGGCTGCTGCTGCTTCATATTATAAAGCTACACTGAATGTAACAACTGGATTGTCTGCTCCTTATAACAACCTTGCCATAATCTATAAACAGCAGGTAATGCATATGTGAAATATAGTCCATGCATGCATACTTGTATGAGTAATTATTAACACATAGTTGGGCTAGATCATGCTTGATAAAACATTGGGGGAACAGTAAGTATCAGAATTCAGAAGCTTCTGCAAAATCATTGTTTATGACTATACCAGTTCTGGCAGTTTTTTCATTCAAAGACAAATTATTGTAGGGGAATTATTTGGATGCCATATCATGCTACAACGAGGTCCTCCGCATTGATCCCTTGGCAGCTGATGGGCTAGTAAATAGAGGCAATACATACAAGGAGATTGGCAGAGTTACTGATGCTATCCAGGATTATATACGTGCCATTGCTGTCAGGCCTACCATGGCTGAAGCACATGCAAATTTGGCTTCTGCTTATAAAGATAGGTAGACTAATTTTTTAGTTTTGCTTTCATGGTGATGAAGCCAGCAGTATAGTACTCTTATATTGAGAAAATAAGGCAAATTACATTCTTAGAACCACGATCTTAAAGTTATAATATCTTTTAGTCGCATTGAAATTGAACCTGGAACTTACATTGTTTAGGGATTATTTTTCTTATTCCTTTTTTACTCCAGTTGGATGTGTTACTAGTTATAAGTTTCTTCTTGTGCTGTCTAGACTTTATATCCTTCCATTGCCCATGCAGAACCTGTCTGTGCATAGCTATAAGCTAATCTAAATTATGTCACCCCATTTCAGTTTACATGTAGAGGCTGCTGTAAAGAGCTATAAGCAGGCTTTGATTCTACGTCCCGACTTCCCCGAAGCAACTTGCAATCTTCTACACACACTTCAGGTTTTGTTCATTCATTATTATAATATGCATTATTTTCAGCAAGTTTGTCAGAGCATCTTTTGATATAATCCTGTCGCAGATGCCTTTCATTATTACTTTTCCTGTCCCAATGCAACTTCCATATTAAGTGGCTATTTAATTGATTGGCTTCTGATAGATTATGTTGGTCAGATCATGTGGTTGGAATGAATATTAAAAGTAGTATTACCTCCTGTATGTTACCTGATTGGACTCTTTTTTGGTTTTGGATGATCTTTTCAGTATAATTGATTGGACTCATAATTTATATGATGCGCTGTATGTTGTAATGCAGCAATGTTGTTTCTTGTTGTGATATCACTCTAGTACCTTTCCCTCGAGCCAAAAAGGAACTAAGATGTTTATCCTGTCTTGTGATGTGTGTATTTAAATGCCATTGCTCTGTTGTCTGCTTTTCACAATTCTTTACTCTGCTAGTTCATGAGCATATGTTGGTAGTAGTATTAAATTTTTTAATGTAGTATGTAATTTCATTTGGCAATCAGTATAATATTTTTATCATATTGCAGTGTGTCTGCTGTTGGGAGGATCGTGATAAAATGTTCAAGGAGGTTGAAGAGATAATCAGGAAGCAGATTAATGTCAGGAGCAGTCAATGCTCTGTTTTACTTGATCTTCTATTAATATAATAATATGATACACGAATACTTGTTTGAGTATCCTTCAATTATTATTCTTTCTGTTCTTCAGATGTCCGTTCTTCCTAGTGTCCAGCCTTTCCATGCCATAGCATATCCACTTGACCCAATGCTTGCTCTGGAAATTAGGTATGAATATTACTGTTCACAGGAGGCACAACCAATTAAAAAATATCAAGTGCTCTATTCAGCGTATATAGTATGTCCTTCCCTTTCTCTCTTTGCAGCCGTAAATATGCTGCACACTGCTCTGTAATTGCATCTCGTTTTGCACTTCCTGCATTCACCCATCCCGCTCCTATTCCAATCAAGCGGGATGGAGGATATGAAAGACTGAGGCTTGGGTATGTCATCATTATGTAGCTAAATTTCCTGTTCTGTGTACCAAAATGTTTTTTGTTTTATATTTAAGTAAGGGAAACATGTGGGTTGCAGGTATGTGAGTAGTGACTTCGGGAATCACCCCTTGTCACATCTCATGGGATCTGTTTTTGGTATGCACAACAAGAAGAATGTTGAGGTATTTAATGTGGTTTTGTTCAGCCTATTTGTCTTTTATGTTTTATTCCTTCTGTTCTCGATGTATTATGTATCTATCTGTGTATCTCTATATATACAGGTATTCTGCTATGCATTGAGTGCAAATGATGGTACTGAATGGAGGCAACGTATTCAGTCTGAAGCAGAGCACTTTGTGGATGTGTCTGCCATGTCATCTGATTCAATAGCAAAAATGATCAACGAGGATAAGATACATATCCTTGTCAACCTCAATGGTTATACAAAGGTAGGGAGTAGTTATTGTCTGAACTTTGTTTTAAAGTATTCAAACCATAGTACAAATTGTTATTTCGTAGTTGACTTTATTTTATTTTTTTACTAGTAGTTTTTTGACTGACCTTTTTTTCTCGTTATTTTTCAGGGTGCCAGAAATGAGATATTTGCTATGCAACCTGCACCAATTCAAGTTTCATATATGGGATTCCCTGGAACAACCGGGGCTACTTACATAGATTACTTGGTCACTGATGAGGTGAGATAGATATTACATAAAAAAGAGTAAACGAGTTTTTACCAACTCATTCATATTACATGCATCCTTATTTCGTATTATTTCTTTTTGCAGTTTGTTTCTCCACTACGATATGCACACATTTATTCTGAGAAGATTGTCCATCTCCCGCATTGCTACTTTGTAAATGATTATAAACAGGTTATATTTTACTGACATTTAATGTAGAACTTTGTTTTAATTTAATTATGTGTTTTTGTATGCATGGCATTGAGTGTCCTTGTCCTGTATGTTTTCTTTATTCAGAAAAATCAGGATGTGTTAAATCCAAACTGCCCGCACAAACGATCTGACTATGGTCTACCAGAGGACAAATTTATATTTGCATGCTTCAATCAACTTTACAAAATGGATCCTGAAATATTTAATACATGGTAATGTCAGGATGCTCTCTATTATTTCTTTATATGAAATATTATAACCCTCTATTATATTCCATTCTTGTCTCCTATTTTTCCAAACTTTTTCATCTTATTCTTTTCATGTCTGACAATGCTTGTATTATTTTAGGTGTAATATTCTTAAACGGGTACCCAACAGTGCACTGTGGCTCCTGAGATTTCCAGCAGCTGGAGAAATGAGACTGAGGGCATGTATGTGTTCTCGTACTTATACCTTTTAGAATTTGATCAATTAGATCTGAATGGGCGGATGCTTCTCAATTTTTTTTATCTTATATTATATTGTATTTTTTTTTAATTCGTGGACCACTTTCAGATGTTGCTGCACAAGGGGTACAGCCAGATCAAATTATTTTTACAGATGTTGCAATGAAGAACGAACACATCAGACGGAGTTCTTTAGCTGATTTATTCCTTGACACGTAATTACTGACCCGCGTTTTTGTGTCTATCTTCATTTTCCTATTTGCAACCCTTACTGTTATACACTTGCAGTTGTTTGTGTACATTGTTCTTCTATTCTTCGTCTTATATGTGTGAATTGTACACTTTTAGGCCTTTATGCAATGCACATACAACAGGAACAGATATACTGTGGGCAGGTTTGCCGATGGTTACTCTGCCTCTGGAGAAAATGGCTACTAGGGTTGCCGGGTCACTCTGCCTTGCCACTGGACTGGGGGAGGAGATGATTGTGAGCAGGTCAGCACTTTCAAGTTTGTTTTTCTGTTCAGGGTGCTCTTGCCAGACTTTCCTGGCTTTTCAATATCACGTTTTCCTCAACTTTTCAGAGGATTAGGCAGTGCCAATATGCTTATGCCTCTTGACAATTATTTTTGTTAACCTGCTTTCCAACTTCTGTGGAACCGTGTGTAGCATGAAAGAGTATGAAGAAAGAGCAGTATCCTTGGCTCTGAATCGGCCGAAGCTTCAAGCTCTTACTTCTAAGCTTAAAGCTGTACGCATGACATGCCCTCTGTTTGACACAGCCCGCTGGGTGAGTGGAGATTATGTTGACTACACACAATCTATATGGTATTTTTATTTTCTGTACGGTTCTTTAAGTTGATCTTGAATCTTACAGGTGAGGAATCTTGAGAGATCATATTTTAGAATGTGGAATCTGCATTGCTCTGGTCAACGCCCACAGCATTTCAAGGTCACTGAAAATGATCTCGAATGCCCTTATGACAGATAGATATAGGAATTAGACGGGAATGTAGATAAGAAAATTTAAGAGAAAGTCGTATAGAAGCTACCCACATTGTTGAGACGTAGTTACTCAAATATATTGTGGGTTATTTAGTTACTCAGTGATGATGTATTACCTTGTATTAGTAAAAGCGAAATTTGTGACATACTACTTACTGTTTACCTTGTAGTAGTAAAGATTCTAAGAGAGTAAAACAATGTTACTTATTTTTTTTATAACAAAATGTTTGGCTTTGGAGTTCTGCCTTATGTATCTGTGTGGTTACGATGGATTTGGATGAGGAATTTGGTATATATTTAATTTTCGAGTGATTTCAAATGTCATTAATAAAAGTGAATTGTTTGGACATGGGATTTATACAAGTTTTGAAACATGAAATTCTGATATTTTTTTAAGTAAAGTGAACATCTTTTAATGGAAAATGAAATTATTTTTAATGGAAAATGAAATTATTTTATCGGATTCTTGTTTGAAATTGGAATTTCATTGGAGCTGTGAGTTCTCTCTTGTAGTCCTTATATTTTGGATACACGATAATAATACAGTAAAATAGTGCAGTATTTTAGAAGTACTTGATTATTTAAATTATAGTTTACATAATTTTATTTAGTACATACATACAGATCAACTGGCTGGAAAATAATTCTCAGCATAGCAATGGTAGGGTTGGGCTTTGGTTGAATTTGAAGGCTGCTTCTTCCTGCATCTCATGGTTGGACTGTTTCTTCCTGCACCTCCATACACAACATGAAAATACATTTTTATTTTCATCCTTCTTGTGTCACTCCTATAGAATAACTTTCGGATTATGAAATCCAGAAATGCATTTGAAAAAAGACTTCTGGATTATATAATCCGAAAGTTAAAAAAGACTTTCAGATTATGTAATTCAAAAAGTAATCATGTATATGAAAAAAGCCTTTCAGATTATCCGGAAACTAATTACAAATTTAAAAAATGACTTCCGGATTATGTAATCCAGAATATTACAGAAGGACATTTTTGGAAATATGAAAAAAGACTTCCGGATTATCCAGAAGCTAATTACAAATTTGAAAAATGACTTCCGGATTATGTAATCCAGAATATTACAGAGGGATATTTTTGAAAATATGAAAATCTATGGAGGTGAGAGAAGAAGGTATGGAGGTGCAGGAAGAAGCAGCCTCTGCACTAACCCATTCACATATATGGCCCAAAAGCATTTGTCGCTTCATGGATTCAAGGTTCGTACTTTACCTTTTCATGTTCTTAAATTCTAACTCTCCCAGACGCTATAACTACAGTTATTTAGAATCGTCATTGCCACTATCCATCCCTCCATCATTACCTCCATTATCTTCATCTTCATCTTAATTTTTCAAAAAGATAACTATGTCATGTTTATATTATCATCATTAAGTTATATATTGAGTACACATAAAATACTAAAGAAGATAAGGCTACACATTATAGACATTTTGCATTAGTCCATCCAATACTTATTCTATCAAACATCATACAGTAAGAAAAAATATTTGCCTAGGTTCTATTTCTCCATAATATATTATTATATGCACATTTTGTTTGTCGAACTATGGACTGCTTAAGATATTAATAATGTGTACATTTGTTGCAAAAGAATAAAGATAAATAAAAAGTGTCATAAATTATTTCATATTACAATGGCTAAACTACAAAATAAAAAATATTTTATTAAAATATGAGTTTATGAGAGAAGGTGGTGTCAAAGTAACATTTTCAGGGTTTGAGAACGATCACAATCTTTCCATTGGAAGTTTCGTAAACTAAATTATAATTAGTTTTAGAGTCATTGTCATGAAACTTCTTAATTACCTGCTTTATAACAACTCTTCTTTTCGGTACAAGTCCTATCGTATATGTTAATATACGTTAACTTCATTTTTTTCTCGAGTATGGGTAGAAAAAAGAAATAGACTGGAACAGTAGTCAAAGAGAAGGGACATGATAAATGTTTTGGTGAAAAATGAAAAATATATAAAATGAACAGAAAAATAAAGTAAAAGTATGGTAATAATTACTCGTTGTACAAAATCTGATATCTTTCTTGGGTAGGAAGTAGGAACCATTCATTTAGGTCGCTTGTGTGAGTGAGTCATTTGAAATCTCTGGGTAGTGTAAGAAAATTAACGAATCAAGGAAGCAACTAATTAGTTCCTTGCACGGATAGAGATCAGAGACTTTGGGAGAAGATAAGTTAATGAAAATTTTGCCTTAAAATATTTCCATTATCCTCCACTTAGTAACACGAAGGACCAATTAAAGACTGGAAAATAAAAAAATAAAAGCAATGAGGTCTAGCACTAGTTACGGTGGTTTACACGTTCTAGAAATGCTCAGAAAATTTTAGCCGCCGGTTCTCAAAACTAACAACTCCGAGTCCTACTTCACCAGCTCCCATTAGAAAACTAATATTTCAAGCACAGATAGTGGATACGTACAGTGTCGATTGTACAAGGCAATACTGAATTTGTCATGACGTTGTTGTGGAGGAGAATATTAATCTAGTATTTTCTCTTTTTTGCTCATGACCTAATCCAAGATATTTGACGAACCAGTAGTCATTAAGAATGTTTCAACCATCAAATAGTTAACTAATTCTGGAATCGGTGACATATGCATCAATGGCCTCGTCCTATAAATAGCTAGCTTCCCATACAACACAATCAACTCTCACAAACACTCTCTTACATACTTACAAAGTAGCTAGGAACAAAAATGAAGGTTGTTCAGTTCCTTGTTGTGCTATTGGCTTTGGCATCCTCCGTTGCCTTTGCTTATGATCCAAGCCCTCTGCAAGACTTCTGTGTGGCTATCAATGATACCAAAACTGGTGGTATATATGGCGGTATATATATATATATATAGTAATTAGTTTTTCGTGTGAAGAATAATCTGCATGTATATAAAAGTTTCTTAATTAGTGATTTGGTTTAATATGCAGTGTTCGTGAATGGAAAATTTTGCAAGGATCCAAAGTTTGCTAATGCTGACGATTTCTTCTTTCGTGGATTGGGAGCCGGTGACACTGCTAACCCAGTAGGCTCAAAGGTGACACCAGTGGCTGTTAATGAAATATTAGGTCTGAACACACTTGGCATATCCTTGGCTCGCATAGACTTTGCACCAAAGGGTTTGAACCCTCCCCACACTCACCCTCGAGGAACAGAGATTCTTGTAGTCTTGGAAGGTACCCTTTACGTTGGCTTTGTAGCATCCAACCAAAACGACAACCGGTTATTCACCAAAGTGTTGAACAAAGGTGATGTATTTGTGTTCCCCATTGGTCTCATCCACTTTCAGCAAAACGTTGGTTATGGAAATGCTGTGGCCATTGCCGGTCTTAGTAGCCAAAACCCGGGTGTTATCACTATTGCAAATGCTGTGTTTGGATCTAAACCTCCTATCTCTGATGAAATTCTCGCCAAAGCGTTTCAAGTTGACAAAAACACTATCGACTACCTTCAGAAGCAATTCTGGTACAATAATAACAAAAGCTAGAGTGGGAACATGAAACACTTTGCTCGGACCATGGGTAAATGATTTTCTAAATGTGTAGCCTTTCATGCAAAAGTCTCCCAAGCAATTACTACAACATTAAATAAAATGCATGTAGCTTATGTCTGTAACACAGTTGTTTTGTGTGGATTTATTGCAAGTCTAATAAAAGACGGTAACGTGGCATCTTTAATATAGTTTACTTGATCTGAAAAATGTTGATCTTTAAAATTCGAAGTCGGTATAGTTTTACTTGTTTGATTCGTGAAGTGGCTGTGTAAACAGCATGTTCTTATTATAAATTAATAAATAAATATTAAGAAAGCATCTATGACAACTTCAAAACATTATAAAAAATCATTGAGAAAAAAAATTAGTTATTATATTAACTAAATTAGATGAAATTAAAACCTAAAATAATTTTTATTATTAATAAAAATTTGTAAAATAATTTTTAAATTACATTAATAAAAATTAGTTGAATAGTGATACAAATTTGTGGACACTAATAGTGATCAAAATGGTGGTGTTCGTTGGCAGTGGTAACAGTGGGGGCGAAAGTGGCATTGGATGGGTGAAGTAATTGGAGAACGAAATTGTAAAGTAGAGTGTTCATAATCTGCATTGGTTGATCTGAATGTAGAGGGAGCCAACTAATATTGTAAAATTAATTAAAATAGGTAGAGAATTATTTTTTATCGGAATTTTTTTTATGATGAATATATTTATTATATATTTGATAGATGAGGCTTTACATAATGATAGATTTTAAGTTGCAAAATAATAGCATGAAAAAATTTTAAACGATCATAATTTTTGATAGAGAAGTCGGATTAAAAAACATAAAAAATGAAAGTTGTTCGAAATTAAGTAAGGAAGCCCATAGCTAATATACAAAGGGGATTGAGTCCACCAAAATTTCAAAAATCTACCAAAATTTTCATTTTTGTTCATATTATTTTGAGTCTCCATGTGCAAACAATGAGAAATAAAGTAAGTCGCAATGACGATAGAGGTGAAGATGAAGAAGTTCACCAAACATCAACCATTTTTAATCATCCTGATTGCTTTAGTGGAGTTTCTTCAAGTATGTATTTAAATAAGAGAGAATTAGAAGTTGCACATTTGCATGTATTACTTAATTGTGAAGAAGTGCAACCATTGATCAAGTAAGTACCTAAGTTGATTTTGACATGCATATTTTAAGCATGTATATAGTAATTAACATAATGTTATGTATACATGTTACAATATTTCAAAAATTTCAAGAAGTAGTAAATTCAAATATCACTCTAAGAGAAATTGAGGCTAGGATTGTGATGAAAATCATCCGGCTTCAAAACTTTCGACTAAGAAGATAGATGGAGATCAAAACTTATTAAAGAGATTGCAAAGTTGTTTTCTTATTCTTAGCCTTGTAAAAATTGCATAGAGTAGTTAGGAAGTATTAAGCCTTGTATTTTAGGCCAAAGTAGAGTAGGGTGTAAATAGAAAAGAAAGTAGAGTGTATAATAGTAAAAGAGGGGTGCAAATAGAAATGTAGACAAGGAAGGCATGAGGCTCCACATCTCATCTCCTAAATGGAGAGGATTTTACTCTAATTAAGGCATGCCACTTGTCACTCTCTCAATGGAAAGGATTTCCACCAATAAGTTGGTGACACTTGTCACACTCTCATTTGAGAGGTTTTGAGAGACTTTCTTCTATAAATAGGAGTCTCTTGTACATGTTTTTTTAACTTTGATTTGAGTAATGAAATGTTGTCTAACTTGAGACACTTTTACTTGTTTAAAGTTCTCTCTAGAGTTGTCTTGCTAAATAATTTTCTAGACTCTTCTTAGTACTGTTGGCCCAACCTCACTCTAGAAAATAAGTGTTGGCCTAACCTCACTTAGATCTCTTCCAAATTTCTACAATTCTTCATGCTTCCACAATAATGCTAATCATCAGCACAAGATATTCAAATTAAAACAATGAAGAAGAAAATCTACAAATGAAGATGCAAGCTAGGAATGCATCAGATTGCTTCCAATTTTCCTACATGTTTTTTTTTTATATATGTACCGCCCTGGTGGTCGGGAGTGATGACGTGGCACCCTGCTACAGTATAGGCGTGTTTGCAAGGCGCCAGGTTGGCAAGAGGGAAGGAAGTCGGGGGGCTCGTGTAGTCGCCAGTTGTTAAGTTGGCGTGTTCCGACCTCCAGCATATCAGAATCGGCGATCACCAGGTTAAAGATGAAGTCGCCAGATGAAGGAGATCGCCAGAGTGAGCACATCGCCAAAGATGAAGGAGAAGCAGATTGTGAAGGCGGCCGGCGAGACCACAGGGAAGGTGTATGAAGACCCCTAACTCGCCAGTTCCAGTAGAGATCGCACTCCCAAGTTAGCTATGCACTGGGCAGTACCATGCATAAGTAACTTAGCCAAAATGAAAGTAGAAGCAGCGCCAAGTCAGGGAGCCTCCAGATGATGGCACGTGTACAGTTGGATGCGAGCCACGTGTCCAAGTCTGTAACTGCCAGGAGAGAGAAAGCTACCAGGTATATAAGAGTTCTTAACAAACTTTCTGAGGTACGCACGTTCAGTTTATACACTTTACGCTTGCGAGTGATAGAGCTGACTGTGAGAGAGGATTTGCACGGTTCTTGTTCTCTTAGTATTTGGTGATACCGTCACTGACTTGAGCGTTGGAGTGCGATCGGCCGCAGCGGCGCCGTACTGTTTCTTTGCAGGTTCTTGAGGTAGATCCCGAAGAGGAACGGAGGTGAGAAGCGGTGCGCACGTCGATCCTTTGACGAGGCAGTTTCCAGCGTTCCGGTCAACAGGCAGGATCATCAGGCGCCCACCGTGGGGCCGTGTAAAACTTGCTCCCATCCACAGCGTGAGTTCTTAGAAGTTTTCGAAGTTTTCTGCGTGGTTGTGTGCTGGTGCAACCATCGTTCGCTGTTTGTTTGAGTTTTGTTCGGTGAATTTGCGTTTTGTACCATTCGTTTGGCTTTTCGATCGGTGGAGTGAGGTTTTCTGCTGCTTACGCGCAATCTGTTTGGTGGAAGTTCGAGTTCTTTCGCTCGTTTGGTTGTCCGCGGGGAAACGTTGGTTTCTGGTGAAGTTGTGGTTTTCTTCGAAGGTTTACGGTGTTCTTGAGTTTTCTTGATCGCTGATTCGATCGTGGTTGAAGTGTTGTTCGCTGCATTCCTGTGATTCACTGAAGTTCATGAGAAAAATGAGAAGCAATCGTTCAAGCCCCGTGGTGCCTGTCGCTGCTGAAGGCGACGCCGCCATGACCATGGCGCAGATGGCAGAGATGATGCGCTCGTTGCAGGCAACTGTAGAAGCCTCACGCGTAGAGCAGGCGAGAATACATGAGGACCTGGTCGCCTCTCGCGCCAGGAACGAGGAGCTTAGCAAGGTGACTGAGGAGCTGCGTCAAGCTCTTATGGAGCAGCAAGGACGTTCTTCTGCTGAAGAGGTGGCGCCGTCGACGCCACCTCGTGTTTTCCCAATGCCTTTTGTTCAGGCGATTACCGACACGCCTATTCCCACGAGCGTGGTTCCGGTTAAGGCTGTCTTTACCGGCGTGGAGGATCCAGAGGCTCATCTGACCACGTTCCACACGCAGATGATGCTGTCGGGAGGGTCAGACGCCGTCTACTGCAAGATGTTCGTGAGTACGCTCCAGGGAACGGCGATGGAGTGGTTTGTGAGCCTGCCTAACGGCCACATAACCAGTTTTCAACAGTTCTCGCAGATCTTTGTCGAGCAGTACATCGTGAATAAGGCACCGCCCAGGGTGTCTTATGATCTGTTTGATATAAGCCAGTACCATGGGGAGTCCCTCAGAGACTACCTAAATCGCTTTGGAGCGCAAATGGTCAGATCGCTGGCTAAGGATGAAGAAATGCTGGTCTATGCCTTCAAGAAGGGCGTGCAGCCAGGACCATTCTGCGAGGCCTTGATCAGGGCTCACCCCGCGACGTTTGCTGAAGTCAGGCGACTTGCGGTGGCTCACATCGCCGACGAGAGTGAAGTCGCCGAGAAGAGAGGCAGCGTGGCTCCCGCCAGGCCACGCGCCCAGACCAGGATCCAGCCGCAGAGGGTGCTGGAAACAGCGGCGGCGGCCAGAAAGGACCAAAGGACTCGCCATCCTTACGACAGGAGGAACAAGGGAAGGAGCCAGGGGCGCCAGCAACCAGCACGCCGGGAATACAATCGCCCGCCTAAGCACAAGTTTGTCATGGGATTAGCGGATCTAATCGCCATTCCTAATATCTCTGCTAGGTTGAAAGCGCCTGAGAAGGTGGGCGACAAGGTGCTGGGGTCAAAGCCGGACGCCTGGTGCGAGTTCCACCAATGTTTTGGCCACACCTTGGACTCGTGTTTGTCTTTGGGATATCAGCTCGACGATCTGGTTAAGAGCGGGTTCCTAAATGACTATCTGCTGGACAGGAGGACGGGGGGAGCATCGAGTTCCCAGCCAGCAGGTGGAGAAGCCCAGCAACACGAGATGCCTATCCACGGGGAGATCCACACCATTGCAGGGGGTTTCTCAGGTGGTGGATGCACCGCATCGCAGAGGAAAAAGTACGCGCGATCGGTGATGACAGTGGATATGTTTGAAGATCACTCGCCGGAAGTGGACATTACGTTCACCAAGCAGGATCTTCGGGACGTTGTGCCTCATGACAACGATCCCATAGTTATTTCGTTGGTCACAGCGGGAAGGAAGGTCCACAGAGTTCTGGTGGACCAAGGAAGCTCGGCAGACGTGATGTTCTGGCCGACTTTCACGCAGCTGGAGTTGCCCCTTGACCAGCTAAGGCCCTATGAAGGGTGCCTATATGGGTTCGCTGGTGACCAGGTGGAGGTTAGGGGGTACATTGAGCTGAGAACCACGTTTACAGATGAGGCTGGGTCGAGGACGGAGAAAATCAAGTACCTCATTGTAAACGCCCCCTCAGCATATAACATCCTGTTGGGAAGGCCCACACTTAACAGGATAGGCGCCATTCCGTCGACTTGGCACATGAAGGTAAAGTTGCCGTCCATGGAAGGGGTGGTGATCACGATCAAGTCTGATCAGAAAGAAGCGAAAAGGTGCTATGAGAATAGCCTGAAAAACAAAAGATCAGTGAGTTATGTAACAACCACCCCACCTCCCGGTGTGAAGCCCAGATCGACGGCAACAGAGGAGGCTGCCGGAAGAGATGTGGAGATGATAGACGCTGAGCTAGGGGAGAGGAATGCTGGCCTGGAGGAGGAAGAGGCGCGGAATCGCCCCGAGGAAGCAAGGGAACAGGGAATCGCCAGGGCGGTGATCGCCAGAGAATCCAGGCCTAAACCTGTCGAGCAGTGGCTCGAAAAGGAGATCGGAGGAAAAATCTTCAAGCTAGGAAGATCTCTGGAGGTCGATCTCCAGGACCAGATCGCCAAGGTGATTGAGCGGCATCTGGACGCATTTGCATGGTCCGCTTCGGACATGCCCGGGATTGATCCCGACTTCTTGTGCCATCATCTGGCGATGGACAATTTGGTGAGACCGGTGCGACAAAGGAGAAGAAAATTCAACGAGGAGAGGAGGCAGGCGATCAGGGACGAAACACATAAACTCCTCGCTGCAAGCCACATCAGGGAAGTCCAGTACCCTGAATGGTTGGCAAATGTCGTGCTGGTGAAGAAGAGTAACGGGAAATGGCGCATGTGCGTCGATTTCACCGACCTGAACAAAGCTTGCCCAAAGGATTCGTATCCTTTACCAAGCATAGATGCCCTGGTTGATAGTGCTGCAGGGTGTAAGTTGCTGAGTTTCCTGGATGCCTTCTCAGGATATAATCAGATCAAGATGCATCCCATGGATGAAGAGAAAACAGCCTTCATGACGGAGAGATCGTGCTGCTGCTATAAGGTGATGCCGTTTGGGCTGAAGAACGCGGGGCCACGTACCAGAGGCTGATGGATCGAGTACTTGCACCAATGCTGGGAAGGAACGTGCAAGCTTACGTCGATGACATGGTCGTTACCTCGCAGGAAAAAAGCAAGCACGTGGCAGACTTGGAAGAATTATTCACGACGATCGCCAAGTTCAAGTTAAAGCTCAACCCGGAGAAATGCATTTTCGGCGTGGAGGCTGGAAAGTTTTTGGGTTTCCTCTTGACTGAAAGAGGAATAGAAGCCAACCCAGACAAGTGTGCCGCCATCTTGGCGATGAGGAGCCCGGCTACGGTGAAAGAAGTCCAGCAGCTAACAGGTCGGATGGCAGCCCTATCTCGCTTCGTGTCAGCTAGCGGAGAAAAGGGGCATCCCTATTTTCAATGTCTGCGGCGCAATAATAAGTTTGCTTGGACGAAAGAGTGCGAGGAAGCTTTCGTCAAACTGAAGGAGTATCTGGCGAGCCCGCCGGTTCTGTGCAAACCGCTGGCGGGAATCCCTCTCAGGTTGTATTTTGCTGTGACTGAGAGGGCGGTGAGTGCGGTGCTCGCCCAGGATCAAGATCAGGCTCAGAAGCCTATTTATTTCGTGAGCAAGGTGTTGCAGGGCCTAGAAACGAGATATCAGGCCCTGGAGAAGGCTGCGCTGGCTGTGGTGTTTTCGGCGAGGAGGTTGCGCCACTACTTCCACAGTTTCACGATACTGGTGATGACTGACCTACCCATCCAGAAGGTCTTGAAGAAACCCGACGTTGCGGGAAGGATGGTGAAGTGGGCGGTAGAGTTGTCGGAGTTTGATATTAAGTACGAGCCCCGAGGCCCGATCAAGGGGCAAATCTTTGCAGATTTTGTGGTTGAGCTCTCATCAGAGGCGACGCGGGTTGAAGGGGACGATTTCCGTTGGGTACTTTCGGTGGATGGATCGTCGAACCAGCAGGGCAGCGGTGCTGGAGTCATATTGGAAGGACCCAACGGCGTGCTGATCGAACAATCTCTGAGGTTCGCCTTCAAAGCCAGCAACAATCAAGCAGAGTATGAGGCGCTGATCGCCGAAATTTTGCTGGCCAAGGAGATGGGAGCTAGGGTGCTGATGGCTAAGAGTGACTCGCTGCTAGTCACGGGGCAGGTAACAGGCGAGTTCCAGGCTAAAGATCCACAAATGGCGGCTTACTTGGCGTATGTGCAGGAATTGAAGAGTTCCTTTGCCTCCTTTGAAGTAGTACATGTGCCCAGAGAGCAGAATGCCCGAGCTGACTTGCTTGCTAAGCTTGCCAGCTCAGGCAAGGGGGGTAGGCAGAGGACGGTGATTCAAGAAACTCTGAAGACGCCAAGGGCATTTGTAGCAGATCACCTGGTCTTTCAGATAAGCAAGTCGACGGAGAGAGCAGCGAGAAGCCATAAGTCCTTGACGCAAGAAACTCTGAGATCGCCGAGAATTAGAGCATGTCGAGGAGAGAAGGTGGACGTGATGCAGGTCTGCGCCGCCCATGAGCCAGACACTTGGATAACACAGTACAAGCGGTGCCTGGCAGATGGCCTCCTCCCACTGGATCCAACAGAAGCTAGGAAGGTAAAGAAAAATTCCAGCAAGTACACGTTGATCGATGGCGATCTGTACAGGTTTGGGTTCACTCACCCACTCCTGGAATGTATACACGGCGAGAAGTGCACGAGAATCATGGTGGAGCTCCACGAAGGTATATGCGGAAGCCACGTCGGGGGTCGAGCTCTGGCCGCGAGGACTCTCCGTGCAGGCTACTACTGGCCATCCATGAGAGAAGATTGCAAGAAATATGCCCAATGTTGTAAACAATGCCAGCAGCACGCCGATTGGCATAAGGCACCTCCCGAGGAGTTGAAGTCGATCTATAGCCCTTGGCCGTTTCATACTTGGGGAATCGACATCCTGGGACCTTTCCCGCTGGCGATCAGGCAGATGAAGTACTTGGTGGTGGCGATTGAGTATTTCACCAAGTGGATTGAAGCAGAACCAGTGGCCCAGATCACCGCACACAAGATCGAAGGTTTCGTGTGGAAGAACATCGTGTGCCGGTTTGGAGTGCCTAAACGCCTGGTGTCGGATAATGGGACGCAGTTTGCAAGCCACCTGTTGAAGAAGCTTTGCGATGGGGTGGGAATTCAACAAGTGTTTGCATCCGTCGAGCACCCTCAGACAAATGGCCAGGTGGAGTCAGCTAATCGGGTGTTGTCGAGAGGTTTGAAGAGAAGGCTTGAGAAAGCCAAGGGAAGTTGGGCTGAGGAGGTGCCCCGTATAGTCTGGGCGTACCACACCACCGAGCAGTCAGGAACCCATGAGACCCCGTTCAGCTTGGTCTATGGGTGTGATGCCATGATTCCGGTGGAGATCCAGGAGAGCTCGCCGAGATTCCAGAACTTCGTAGAGGAAGACTCGAATGAAGAAAGAAGGCTGAACCTGGATCTACTGGATGAGGTCAGGGAAGAGGCGAGGTTGAAGGCTGAAGCTGTGAAGAGAAGGGTTGAACGAAGATACAACTCGAAGGTGATGCCAAGGCAGTTTAGAGAAGGCGATCTGGTGATGAGGAAGGCCCACCAGTACGAGATGGAGAATAAACTGTCACCCAAGTGGACTGGACCGTTCAGAATAACCGAGGCACTCGGGAACGGAGCCTACCGCTTAGAGACGCTGGAAGGAGGGGCGATTCCTCGCACCTGGAACGCCACACACCTGAAGTTGTACTATAGTTAAGAGCTTTGTAAGTAAAGACAAACACAAAGGTTATATTACAATGTCTCTGTTAAAACAGTTTGAAGGGGGCACTCTTTTTTCCCTAAGGAGGGTTTTTAATGAGGCCACCCAATAAAAGAAGAGTTTTCGAAGTATGAGGCGTTTTCAGATTGCATGTTTGCTTTTTTCCAAGAGTTTTGAAGAAAGACCTTGTCACTTGTAAGTGATTTAAGGCAAGAAAAGATATATCGCATGCTTTCAGTTAAAGTTTTTAAGTCCTCATCGTTTTTCGGCGATTGGAGGCATCAGTTAAAGTTTTTAAGTCCTCATCGTTTTTCGGCGATTGGAGGCATCAGTTAAGGTTTTTAAGTCCTCATCGTTTTTCAGCGATTGGAGGCACCAGTTAAAGATTTAAAGTTCTCATCGTCTTTCGGCGATCGGAGGCACCAGGTGAAAGACCTCAACGCCCTCGCGCGCTTTGAGGCAAGTTAAAGACCTCCTCGCCGTCGAGCGAGTGCAGGCGAGAAAGAGAAAAAGTCCTCCGTGTTTCTGGGGGCGAGAAGATGTAACCTCTGGGGCAATGTAGAGGCAAGTTAAAGACCTCCTTGCCGTCGAGCGAGTGCAGGCGAGAAAGAGAAAGGTCCTCAGTGCATCCAGGGGGGAGGAGATGTACACCCTGGGCAAGTTGAGGCACCAGATAAAGACCTTCTCGCCGATGAGCGAGTTCAGGCAAGATAAAGACCTTCTCGCCGATGAGCGAGTTCAGGCGAGTTAAAGACCTTCTCGCCGATGAGCGAGTTCAGGCGAGTTAAAGACCTTCTCGCTTACATGCGAGCTTAGGCGAGATAAAATTCTTCTCGTCTCGAACGAGTTCAGGTATGGCGCAGAGGGTGGAAGAAGTTTGGAAGGTGGCTAAGGTAGGTTCGAAGAGAACGCCTAGTCAGCCGGTCTTTGTTCTGAAGTCCAGGAGGGTAAAGAGAGATCCCAAAAGGCGTCTCTGCCCCCATGCAAAGAAACAATTGCCAAAGCATGAGGCTAGGAAAAGCTGATATCACCAAGAGTCCTTGGCGATCAGGAGGAGTTCAAACAGCGCCGAGAAGGTTAAAAGACCTGTTTGATGAAGCAGGACGAGTGGGATGGTGTTTTGAGCCAATAACTGAGTTACAGTTCGTTGCTTGAAGGGTATTCTTACGATAAGGTTAGTGCCTTAAGAGTACAAGTTGGTTAAAGTGATTATTGCTTAAGTTTGAAGTGGTTCGAAGCAGTTAAGTCAAAAGTCGTGTTTGCAAAATCGTTAAGTTAAATCCGATAAAGTTAAACATGCAAAGAAGGTTAAAGCGCTTAAAGAAGTCAGGAGAGGGAATACCCAAACTTTGTCATTAAGATAAGTATCTGTTAAAGGCACATATACACGAGTTTATTACAGAATAATACAAGGGAAATCATAAAAGTAGCAGATGAAGAGGAGTTGATTAGTCTTCAGCAGGAACGACTTTCCCATCTACTACTTCATTGTTCAGTGACACCAGGCTGAGATCCAGGTCGAGGAATAGGCAAGCGAATTGTTCCCGCGCAGCTTCGAATCCAGCAGCCAGAATCTGAGCAGAGTTTAGCTTGAGTTCTCCAATTTGCCCCTGAAGTTCCTCAATCCGCTTCTTGAGGTCTTCAGTTTGCTCTTTCAGCTCTTTATTCTGCTGCTCCAGCTCTTCAACCTGTTTTTTAAGTTGTTCGTTGGTCTCTTGAGCCTGGAGAAGGTCTTCAGTAACCTTTTTGGATTCCGATTGTGCTTGGGCCAACTCAGCAGCCACCTTTCCCTTCTCTTTGTTGGCCTCGACGAGATCAGCCATGGCGTCGTCCCTCGCCTTTTCTACTTGCCCAAGTAGTTTCTCTCGGTCGATCGACCTCTGCTCCAGTTTTTGCACCTTAGCGGCGTCAGCTTTCATGAGAGCCTCCAGGTCGACCGCCTTGGCGCGAAGAGGCACAATTTTGCTTTCCAGCTCGACCTTCTCTTGGGCAAGTTGGTGAACTTTGCGGCGAAGGTCAGTAGCCTCCTTGCGCGCCAGCCTGAGCTCGGTATTCATTGCATCCTCCACTCGGGAGTGTTCGATTTCTGCAAGCGTCAGGCTGAAAGACAACTTCTCCACCTCGATCCTCATGGTGCTGTTTTCGGTTTTGAGGTTGAAGAGGTCATCTTGGAGCCTCCTGGTTGAGCCTTCCACAGCCCTGGTTATGATTGCTGGGATATCCTCTGCTATGGTTTTCAGCTTGGCAGTTAGAGGCTCCCACATCCTTGTGACCTCAAGGGGAAGGTTTGCTGCTTGGAGAGGCGCCAGGTGGGCTTGTTGTGGGTTCTCGTCGCCACCTTCCTTAGCAGGTTCTTCAGTAGTTTCTTCCTGGCGTGGCGACGCAATCGGGGATTCGGTAATCAGAATCGGAGAGGTATGAGCAACCTCATCCCCGATTGGAGCATTTTCTGCAGCTGAAGCGTTTGAAGGGGGGCCCCCTCCAGCTGACACATATGGCGTAGAGGCGCTTGGGGGGTCCTCCAGGAAATTTGGCTCTTGGGCTTCAGCTGCAGGTGGCGCAGTGGCCAGTGGAATCGCTTGGACTGGAGAGGCAGGAGCCTGTGGGGGTGGCGATGATGGAGGAGGAGCAGGCGTCGATGGTGGTGTTGAGGTTGGAAGAGGGGGTGGAGCAGGTGGTGGAGAAGGTGCCACCCTCTTCCTCTTCGTAACGAGGCCATCCTCGGTGACCTCGTCGTCCTCTTCTTCCTCCTCATGGATGACTTGAGGGGCTTTCCTTTTAGGTCTCTTAAGGACCAGTTTCTTGCGTTGGGCGGGTTCCTTGGGTGGTGATCGCCCTTGGACAATGGCGGCCTCCACCACCGAGTTGGGCACCGTTTGGGAACCGGTCGCCAACCCGTGGTTTCGGGCGAGCGCCTTCAGTTCAGCGAGCATGTTTCTGGGCAACATGTCGTCTGCATGGAACGAAGATGCACGGGTTAACTCAAGAAAAACAAATAAGTGCATAAGGTAATAAACAGCAAAGCAGATGATATGTGCAGGAAAGGTAAAGCCAAAGTCTTGCGCATAACGCACAAGACGCCCAGAAACAGCTAAACAAGAAGCGGCATCAAGACAAGAGTTTAATGTCCTAACCTATTCGAATTTCTAGCTGATCTTCGTAGAATTCGAAGCATATCAAGGTGGTGGTAAGGAATGTTATATTGGCGTCCGCCACCTTCTTCCAGAAGAGACAGAGGTCTCTGTCCAATGCTCCCATGCTGTCAGGACTTCTGGGCCTCCTGAAGCAGCTCTTGGATTCTTTCTTCCCCTTGTCCACCCAGTACAAGGGGAAGCCATCGAGAAGGGAGGTGTCCTTGTCGTTCGCACGCACTTGGACGAATTTCCCCTTCCAGTCCTTGTAAGATTGCTGGAAGATGGCAAAGATGGACCTCCCAGCAATCGCGTTCAAGCTGACCCACAGGCGGTCTCCTGGGTGCTTGGCTTCGAAGAGGAATAAAAACACGTCCACCGACGCGGGCAACCCCAGGTGGGCGCACATTACTTGAAAAGCTCGAACAAACGCCCAGCTGTTGGGGTGGAGCTGGGCGGCAGCAATGTTGAGCTCGGTGAGAAGTTCCCTCTCGAATCGGGTGAAAGGGAACCTGAGCTTGACCTTCTTGAACAAAGTCGTATAGACAAAGCAGAAGGGCCCGTCGGCGCTTACTTTGTCATCAGCACACACGGGCAGATCGGGGGCAAGGCAGCACCATCATCTTCTCGTCGTGCTCCTTGTGAAACGATTGGTAAATCTCGTCCCCCTTAGTCAGCCGCAAGACTGCTCCCGCGGTGTTCACAGAGGATGTCTCTTTCAGAAGGGTCGAGTTGGCCCAGGGATACAAAGTTTTGAAGTCTGGCAGAGGAACGGGGGCTCCTCCGGCGATAGGTGGAGTCGCCTGGGCCAGGACAGGTTGGGAAGACGCAGGCCTCTCAGCCTGCGAAGATGAAGCGCCACGAACTGGTGTTGGGTCGTGTGCTTGTGAAGGAAGGTTTCGTGCTGAAGGAGGAGGGTTCGGGGTAATCTTGGTGCGAGTCATGATAGCAGCTGCAAAGGAAGAAGAAAGGAAAAATGATCAGGGGGTTACAAAGGCTGACTCGATCATAGAAGGAAGGTGAAAGACGAACGAATGTAGGTTCGTTGCGATGATTGACGAAGCCCTAAGTTACGCAGAAGAATAAATGGAAAAACAACCCACAGCGTATGCACCAGGCAGTTACAGGATGATGCGAATCGGTTAAAATGCAAGGAAAGCCAGCAGAAGAAGGAAAGTAGGTACCTTTTGATGATCAGGGAGACGATGAATGTTGATGGTGATTCAGAATGCTGGAGAGCGCTGAGAGTTTTTCGCAGAAGAAAGTTGGAGCGTTCGTGAATGCGAGGGAAAGTGATGGAACAGTGCTGAGTGAAAATGGGTTTAAGGGTTTTTTCGAAATGGGTTTAGGAAGCGCAAACGGCAACTGAAGAGAGCCGTTGATGAAGCCACGCGTCAAACGATGAATGAGGGGTTTGGTGGAGCGTCAGAGCAGCAGAAGGTACAACCGCTTGGAATTCTGCGTCAGTGCCACGTAGACCGGTGTTGAAGTGACTTTTTCAGTCTTTTCGCTAGACAAGTCTTCGCTTAAGACTGGGGGGCTTGTGTACCGCCCTGGTGGTCGGGAGTGATGACGTGGCACCCTGCTACAGTATAGGCGTGTTTGCAAGGCGCCAGGTTGGCAAGAGGGAAGGAAGTCGGGGGGCTCGTGTAGTCGCCAGTTGTTAAGTTGGCGTGTTCCGACCTCCAGCATATCAGAATCGGCGATCACCAGGTTAAAGATGAAGTCGCCAGATGAAGGAGATCGCCAGAGTGAGCACATCGCCAAAGATGAAGGAGAAGCAGATTGTGAAGGCGGCCGGCGAGACCACAGGGAAGGTGTATGAAGACCCCTAACTCGCCAGTTCCAGTAGAGATCGCACTCCCAAGTTAGCTATGCACTGGGCAGTACCATGCATAAGTAACTTAGCCAAAATGAAAGTAGAAGCAGCGCCAAGTCAGGGAGCCTCCAGATGATGGCACGTGTACAGTTGGATGCGAGCCACGTGTCCAAGTCTGTAACTGCCAGGAGAGAGAAAGCTACCAGGTATATAAGAGTTCTTAACAAACTTTCTGAGGTACGCACGTTCAGTTTATACACTTTACGCTTGCGAGTGATAAAGCTGACTGTGAGAGAGGATTTGCACGGTTCTTGTTCTCTTAGTATTTGGTGATACCGTCACTGACTTGAGCGTTGGAGTGCGATCGGCCGCAGCGGCGCCGTACTGTTTCTTTGCAGGTTCTTGAGGTAGATCCCGAAGAGGAACGGAGGTGAGAAGCGGTGCGCACGTCGATCCTTTGACGAGGCAGTTTCCAGCGTTCCGGTCAACAGGCAGGATCAATATATAAAAACATTCATGTTAGGCATCAGTATGCAACTTGGCATCTCAGATAGCTCACACCTCAAGTAACAACAATCAAAATGATGAAGAATGTTATTACTTTAAACAATGTTTACAAAAAAAGTAATTGTTCAAGAGATAGGCTCACCAAGCTTAGTGGACTGGAGATGGAGAAACTTATTATCATGGTATAATTAAAGATATTATGCAACTTCAATACATAGAAGAACCAACAAAGCAATTAGTTTTATTCAACTGCCAATGGTTTGATTGTGAAAGGAATTGTGGTGTAAAAGTTCATAAGGAATATGATATTGTGAAGGTTCATCATCGTAAAAGGTATTTGAAATATGATCCTTTCATACTTGCAACAAATGCAATTCGGGTATATTTTATGCCTTATCCTAAAAAATTTAAGGAAAAGATAGATTGTCATTAAAACAAAAGCAAGAAGTGTGGTTGATAATCAATGTACATTGGAGGTTGCATATCAAGATGGCCTTTCTAGTACAAAATTTGTGTTAAATGATGAGCTACTTGGTCAACTAAGAGATGATGAAGGGTGGAAATGAAGAAGTAGTACAATGAAGATGAAAGTCATGATGCTAACAATAATATCGGTAATGATCATGAATTTTATGAAGAAGAAAAAGATGATCATGATCAAGATCAAGATCATGATGATGAATGATCTTTGTATTTTAATTTTGGTGACTATTTAATGATATTGTGTGTTTATATTAGGTTACAAACATTTTGACATTATGTTTTTCATGACCTTTTGTTATATATATACATATATATGTACACATATATATGTATATATATATGTACGTACGTATATATATATATATACGTACGTATATATATATATATATATATATATATATATATGTACGTGTATATATATATATATATATATATATATATATATATATATATATATATACGTATATATATGTATATGTACGTATATATATGTATGTATGTACCGTCCCGGGGCATTGACCAGAACTCAAAGTCAAAGTCAACACATGGTGAGACCGCTCGAGGGCCACAAGGAAGGGAAGGAAGGTCAACAGGTTGACTGCTTTGGGCATCGCCCAAGAAAGGCGTCGCCCTTGAAAGGCGTCGCCTCGTAAAGGCGTCGCCTAAGAAAGGCGTCGCCAGGCTAAGGCATCGCCAGGTTAAGGCGTCACCAAGTTAAGAAATAGTCAAAGTGAAGACATCAGCGGTGTTACCCCCCGATACCCTTGGGCAGGAAAGACCATGGAGGGGGTAATATCGTGAGGAAGTCACGGGCCCCGGAGGCCCAGAACAACAATGAAGAAGAAGAGAAAGGTGGCTTCAAAGCCATAAGTTCTAGTACCAGTAGGGGGTAACCTGACTCGTGAAGTACCCACACCACCGCTGGGAAATCCTGAGACAGATACGGCCCATGAGGAGGCCACGCCCAGGGGAGAACCACATGGTGGTACAAGAGAAAGGTAGATACACTCTCAAAGTGACTGACTAGAGGTTGGGACGCATGAGTTGACACCCAGGAAGTCACCCCACGCGCCAGAAGCACTTCGAGGAGAGAGGACTCACGCAATGGAATAACCCTAAGTCGGGTTACGGCGCTGAGGGACCCTCTGCGCAGAATAACGATCAAGTCAGAAGAACACGTGGCAATAAGCACGTGCTTGTTAAATGTTTCAGTGAAAGTTTTGTCAAGGTACGCGCTAATTCAGTTAAGATTCGAACGTTCCAAGGAATATTTTTATACGCTTTCAATGCGCTTTAATGCGTTTTAAACACGAGAGATGTATAAAAAGGGACCTTGGGGCATTTGAAAGGGGATCCGAGTTTTGACCTAATTCTCGCAGTTTTACACAGAGCACAAACCCTAGTTGCTTTCGCTGCACACCCACTGTGTGCACAAGACGATTAGGGCAACACAGTTTCAGTCGTTCAGTATAGTTTTCGACCACCTTCAGAGGGTGTGTCACCTTTGATGTTTCTCGCTAGCTGACTTGATCGTCTGAGTGCAAACGGCCGCGAGGGCGCCCCTTTGTTCACTTCTTTTCAGGTATTCACAGACGGAGCAGAACGAAGGTGCCCTAGCTCGTAAGGACAAGCCACACACAAAGGCGAACCTGGTCAACCGGCGAGAACATTTGGCGCCCACCATGGAGCCCGATATAAAACATCAGTCCCACTACTCAAGTTTTTCCAGTTCCAGTTCTCAAAACCCAGATAAGTTAAGAAGGTTTCCAGAAAGCCACGAACATGAGACCTGCACGCTCTAGGAGTGAAGAGATGACCATGCAACAACTAGTGGGCATGATGCAAGGGCTGCAGGAAGCAATGGCAGCATCGAAAGTGGAGCAAGAGCGCATGCAGGCAGATCTCACAGCATCTTAGGCGAGAAACGATGAGCTCCACCGCGCCAATGAGGGATTACGCCGTGGATGGCGCGACGCAGATGAGCCTGAGACTGCCACCCCACCTAGAGAATTCTCAACGCCATTCTCACAGGCAATCCTCGAGACAACAATCCCCAACACATTCATGGGGCCCAAGGTAACCTTCACATGGATGGAGGATCCTGAGGCACATCTCACTGCGTTCCACACCCAGATGATGCTGGTTCTAATGCCGTAAGATGCAAGCTCTTTATGAGTACTTTGACTGGGATGGCCATGGACTGGTTCATCAGCCTCCCAGAGGGTCACATCACGTCTTTCGCACAGCTGTCGCGGCTATTTAGAGAGCAGTATTTGGCTAACAGGGCCCCAGCCCCAGTCTCATACGACCTTTTCGACGTAAAGCAATATCAGGGGGACACCTTGAAAGAGTACATAAGCCGCTTCGGGACGCAGGTGGTGAAAGTGGGTACCACCGACGAACCCATGATCGTGTACGCATTCAGGAACGGGGTGAGTCCTGGATCTTTTAGCAAATCACTCAATCGCAGCCGCCCCAAAACTTTTGCTGAAGTAAGGCGTTGAGCGGTAGAACACATTGCCTCTGAGGGTGAGGCATACGAGAAATGCACGACAGCTGCACCTACACGCCCCAGAGCACAGATGCGTGCGCAACCCGCCAGAGTCCACGAGGCCACTACAGAAAGAAAGAATCAAGATAGCAGGCGCACCTACGAGACAAGGAGAACCGAACCTAAGGGTCGGTCAGAAGGAAGGAGAGAGGTCAATAGACCTCTAAGGCACAACTTTGTGGTAGAACTTAAAGACCTCATCGTTGTGCCCAAGATAGCTGACAGGTTGAGGCTACTAGTGAAGTCAGACAAGGTAGTGGGACCTCACAAGGAATCGTGGTGCGAATTTCACGAAGTATTCGGACACCATATTAACAACTGCTTGGCGCTAGGCTATCAGTTGGATGAGCTCGTGAAGAATGGATTTTTGAAAGATTATCTCGCCGGGTCCACTGCGACCCCAGTCGCGAAAACGCCAGAGGAAGGTAAAGCGCATGAAGTCCCAACTCATGGAGAAGTGCACACCATCTCTGGCGGCTTTTCCGGAGGAGGACCCACTGCCTCTCAATGAAAGAAATACGTAAGGTCAGTAAATTTGGTTGCAGAAAAATTTCCGGACGACCCGTAGGAGTCAGACCTCGTTTTCACAAGGGCTGACCTGCGGGATGTCATCCCACATGATAAGGACCCGGTGGTCATTTCGGTAGTCACAGCGGGAAGAAAGGTACTTTGGGTCCTCGTCGACCAAGGCAGTTCTGCAGACGTCATGTTTTGGTCGACCTTCAACAAGCTACAATTGTCCCCTGACCTGTTGAGACCCTATACTGGATGCTTGTATGGGTTTGCAGATAACCCAGTAGAGGTACGTGGCTACTTGGAGCTATGGACGACGTTCACAGATGGAGCGACATCGTGCACCGAGGGCATTCGATACTTGGTGGTTAACGCCAACTCAGCTTACAACATTCTGTTAGGAAGACCCGCCTTGAACAGATTAAGGGTGGTGTCCTCCATGCGCCACATGAAGATGAAGCTGGCCAGCTCAGGCAAGGGGGGAAGACAGAGGACCGTAATACAGGAGACCCTCAAGACGCCGCGAAAGTTTGTTGCAGACAACAGAGTGGACGTCCATCACATTAGTACAGCAAGAGGAAAGCCAAGGAATCATCGCTCTTTGAGTCAAGATATTGCGAGGGCACCCTGCATCAGCACTTACGCGACCTTGCCAGAAGAAGAAAAAGGTGTACAGGTATGTGCTTTGGAGGAAGGCGACACATGGATGACCCCTTACAGGCGATACCTAGAGGACGGAATCCTCCCAGCAGAACCAGAAGAAGGCAAGAAGATCAAGAGGAACGCCGCAAGGTACACCTTAGTGGATGGGATATTATTCCGACACAGGTTTACGCACCCTATATTGACGTGCGTAAGTGGCGACGAGTGCACCAGGATAATGGCTGAACTCCACGAAGGTATTTGTGGGAGCCATGTGGGAGAAAGATCCTTGGCATCCAAGGTAATACGTGCAGGTTTTTTCTGGCCAATAGTAAGAGAGGATTGCGTGCGATACGCCCAACATTGCAAGCAGTGTCAGATGCACGCTGATTGGCACAAGACGCCGCCAGAAGAACTGAGATCCATTTACAGCCCATGGCCTTTCCATACTTGGGGAATTGATATCTTAGGCCCGTTCCCATTGGCAATAAGACAAATGAAGTACTTGATCGTTGCCATCGAATACTTCACGATGTGGATAGAGGCCGAACCAGTGGCGCAGATCACCGCACACAAAGTACAACACTTCGTGTGGAAGAACATTGTGTGTCGTTTCGGGGTGCCAAGGCGTCTCATTTCGGACAATGGCACCCAGTTCGCGAGCCAAGAGTTGGGGAAGCTATGTACAAAAGTAGGAATCAAGCAGGTGTTTGCATCAGTCGAACACCCCTAGACAAATGGACAGGTCGAGTCAGCAAACAGAGTTTTGTTGAGGGGTTTGAAACGCAGATTAGAAAAGGCTAAAGGGACGTGGGCATAAGAAGTGCCGAGGATTGTATGGGCTTACCACACCACGCCTCAATCCTCCACCATGGAGACGCCTTTCAGCCTAGTGTATGGGTCGGACGCCATGATCCCAGTGAAGATCCACGAGAGCACGCCACGTTTCCTACGTTTCGTGGCAGAAGAGTCCAACGAAGAAAGGAGTCAACCTGGACCTAATAGATGAAGCCAGAGAAGAAGCGAAAATTAAGGCTCATGCCGTGAAGAGAAGAGTGGAGCGTCAATACAGCTCTAAGGTGAAGCTACGACAATTCCAGGTTGGCGATCTGGTCATGAGGAAAGCTCACCCTTACGAGTTAGAAAACAAGTAGTCACCCAAGTGGACCGGACCGTTCAGAATAACCAAAGCCAAAGGGAATGGTTCGTATAAGTTAGAAACTCTAGAAGGGGGCCCCATCCCACGTAGTTGGAACGCGGCTAATTTAAAATTTTATTTTAGTTGAAATTTTGTAAAGGGGACACTCTTTCCCCCCTCCCCCCCCCCGGGGGTTTTTTAATGAGGTCACCCAAATAAAGGGAAGAAAAGTTGAAGATATTTTCTGCCTTAGTTTTTCCTTTCTTGTAAGATCAAAGAAACAGAGACAAATATGAGGCGTCGCCCAGATAAGGTATCGCCAAGTTAGCGACGCCACGATCATGCGTCGCCAGAACAAGGTGTCGCCAGAAGTAAGCGTCGCCACCAAATAATCAAGCAGAGGTCAAATTCAGAGCGAGATAACAGGTACGTCTAGTACAAGTTAAAAATCCGGGAACCTAGTCTTTGAGTAGGGATTAAGGGATTACTTCGGGATGCCCCCTTCTCAGGTATGAATAGCTAGCCCCAGTATCAGATGAGTTAAAAACCCGAGCGCTTAGTCCTTGGGCAGGGGTTAAGGGATTCCTTCGGGACGTCCCCTCCTCAGGTATGAACAACTGGCTCCAACGTCTGATGTTCAGAACATTTCGCCTTGGTGTTTTCAAACACCCTGAGGACGATACGGCGTTGCTATAGCAGGCCTCTTCTCAGGCGTGGGCACCAAACGCAAAAAGATAAGGGCTAAATTGCCCTAGTGTTTTAGACACTCCATGGACGATACGATACTATTGTATAGACCTCTCCGTGGGCGTGGGCACCAGAGCGCGACTTTTATCCCAAAGTGTTTAGACACGCTGAGGACACCCAGAGCAGGTCTCTCCTTGAGCGTAGATACCCAGTACAGGTGTGATAAGTTCCCCACGCCTTTGAGCGATGTCGAGGCACCAGAAATGAACAGATATAGTCCTCCCTCGCCTTTGAGCGATGCTGAGGCCAAAATAGAGATCAAATTCTCTTTTGCCTTTGGGCAATGACGAGGCAGGCGACGCCTCCATAAGGAAGATTCCTCGCAGATAGAAAGACCAAGTGGAGTCCTAAGTGAAGAGATCAAAAGAAGCGATGCACCGAAAGTAAGTACCAATTACGCCCTTGATTTAGTAAAGCAAGAAATAAAGCAGAGAAGTTACAAGTACACGAGAATGCAGAAATAAAGCTCGAATGAGCATTTAAAATAAAGTTAAGCGTCATAATCACAGAGCAAGTGTTAGAAAATGAAAATTTACAAATGAAGTTTAAATAAGTGGAGTTCAATCCCCAAGGTCAAGGGGAACTACTTTCCCGTCAACTATATGGTGGAGAGGGCTGCAGTTGGAGATGTCGATTCCCGGGTTTTCACAAGAAGCTTGAGCCAGAGCCTCCTTGAATCCCTCCGCAAAGGTATCGACCATATTATCGATAAGTTTCCCCTTTGCCTTCTCCAATTCTGCAATGGAGGAGTCTCGGATTTCCTTCTCTGCAATGAGCTCCCCCTTTGCCCTCTCCAACTCTTCAATCGTGGAGTCGCCAGAGGCTAGCTGTTTCTCAAGAGCTTCCTTCTCCACTTGAAACCTTTTCAGTTCAGTCTGAAACTGATCATGCTCGGTTTGAAGAAGGTTGAGCTTGTCCATCTTTTCAGCCAACTCCCCCTCGGTCCCCCAGGCAGCACATTGATCAGCAAGCAGTTTTTGTTGTGCCTCGGAGGTTCGCATCGTCGCTTCAAGAGCAACGATCTTGGACTGACGGGACGCTACCTGCTCAAGAAGCTTAGTAAGCTGGTTGCAGGCTGCAGCATTGGATTCTCGGGCATCTCGCAAGGAGGCCTTGTATACCTCCTCCTGACACGCCCAGCTTTCCTTCTCTTCCTTCAGAGCAGCCACTTCCTGTCAGAGAGCTTGAAGCGCACGTGCCTCAACAACTTTGGACTTAGCTTGGGCACGCCACTCAAGGGCCACGGCCAAGAAAGCACCCATGTAGTAAGGCATGCCCTCTGACCGTGGGGTACCGAAAGGCTCCCCTGGTGACGTCTTATCATTAAAACCCCTCATCAACTGCATGATGGGAGGGGGAATTGCTATGAGTCCTGGGATAGTTGTTGGGGCGGTTGGTGTTGGAGTTGTTGCTGATATTGGAATTGGTGTTGGTGTTGTTGTTGACGGTGGAGGTGGTGTTGGTATTGGTGATGGTAAGGGCATGGACTCCACCACCCCCTCATCTTGGACTGATTGGCATAGGGGAGACATGGCGCTAGGGGGATTGTCCCTCACGGATCCCCCATGTGGAGGTGTAGGAGAACGCGAGTGGACGACCCAGTTGGTCCTCCTTCTTTTGTAGGTAGGCTCCACATCCGAGTCGTCGTCATCAGAAGAAATAGTAAGCACCCTCTTGCCCTTGTCAAGAGGGGCAGTGGAAGGGACGCTAGCTGCAGCCAGAGGGACTGCAGCAATGGGAGGGGGTGAGTGAGGTGTTTGGATTATTGGGGAAGAGTGAGGTGTTTGGGTTGTGGAAGGTGTTTCTGTTGAAAGAGGGGAATTTGGTGTTTGGTGGGGAGAGTTGGGTGTTCCAAAAGAGCGGGGTGGTAATGATGGTGGTGATGAGTTGGACTTGAGGGGGGAAGTGATGGAGGCACCAGCCTTTGTAGACTGCACGTCAAGGTGAGCCTTCAGAGACCTGGCCAATTCAGCCCTTGTTGCAGAATCCATCACCGATGCTGCACCAAGGCAAACAAGCAACAAAGGTTAATTAAGGAGGAAGTATCAAATGTATATGGCGATACACGAAGGCATGCAATCGATGTTTGAACACAGAACCAGGCATATGATTCAATTCTACTACTAAAGTAAATTTACAGAGCAACAACACGCAAGGAGATTAGAGCAGACTAACGTTGATCACAACAATTGGAGAGAAGCATGACTAAAGAATCAGATATGAAGAAAAAGTAAAAGGCGAGGCTCCCTACCAAAGTATGCAGAGAGGGCGTCGGCCATAAATTCACAAGAAATCAAGGTTGGGGTGTGAAATATGACTTTCAGGCCAGCCAACACCACACAGACCTCCCTGTCTGCGGAGGCCAACTCATCCAATAACTTAGGTTTGGTGCGGTTGGGCTTCTTCGTCCAGTACAGGGGAAAGCCATCCAAGGCTGTAGGGTCGCGCTTGGCGCAACACACCCTGAAGAAGTTGCCCTTCCAACCTTTGAAGGAGGTTAGGAAGAGGGTGAAGAGGATCCTGCTGGCGACCCCGAAAAAGCTCACCCAGAGACTTTTCCCTTGCTTTTTTACTTCAAAGAAGTAGAGGAAAACATCCACTGATGTGGGATGCCCAGATACCCACACAAGATTTGGAAGGCTCTTATGAAGGCCCAACCGTTCGGATGTAGTTGAGCAGGGGCAACGTTGACCTCCGTGAGCAGCTTCCTCTCGAAGGGTGTGAATGGGAGGCATAGACCAATGCGTTTGAAAACCGCCTAGTAGAGGAAGAAGAAAGGCTTTCCCCCATTGGACCTGTCGTCCACACAAACTGGCTCCCCAAGGGTGCCATGACGAACAGAGATATGAGAATCATGGGTTTTGCAGAAGGAGTTAAAGTTGTATAACCGCAAGTCACCCAAGTGACTCTCTACGTCTTCAACAGTGGTCAGTTTGGTGCATTCGTTCAGTAGCTCTTCAGAAGCCCATGAATAGAGGGCCTTGTAATGGGCACTTAGGGGAGGGGGATTGAGAGTTATTTTTGTTCGCGCCATGGATGGAAGAAGAGCTGAAGAAAGAAGAAAAAGGCAAAGGTTCTGCAAAGAAGGCTCGAAGAAGCAAAGGGGGGAGAAAACCCTAGAAAAATCCTACCCACGCGGAAAAGAGAAGAACGGGGAAAAACGAAGAAAACAAGTAGAACACAGAAATGCAGAGAAAATAAACAGTCCCAGGTAGTTATAAGGGCAATACAGTAAAGAGAAGAAGTCATCGAAGAAGAAAAACCGTACCTTTGAGTGATCGGATTAACAAAGGGTAGGGTGCGAAGAAAGAGTGCAGAGAAAATTTCGGAGAAGAAGGTGAACAGTACGAGAGAAATGAGAAGTGATGGAACAGTACTCTAAGCACGCATTTTTTGAAAGGTTATAAGGTTAACTCAAAGAAGCGCTAACGACGTGTCGAGAGATTGAGCGCCAACTTGAAGCGCAAAGGGCACCAAGTGCTGACTGTGCGATCGAGCCATGTGTGAAGAGATTATCGCAAGACCCAAAGCGTCACCTTTCTCGCTCAGAGAGTGTCACATCGGCAGAGCACTCCAAGGTGCGTCACATCAGCGGTACGGAGAATGCCACGTGGACAATAGGGCGAGGCCTTAGTCTTTTCGCTGAAAACAAGTTATCAGCTCAAGACTGGGGGCTTGTGTACCGTCCCGGGTCATTGACCAGAAGTCAAAGTCAACACATGGTGGCACCGCTCGAGGGCCCCAAGGAAGGGAAGGAAGGTCAATAGGTTGACCGCTTGGGGCATCGCCCAAGAAAGGCGTCGCCTCGCAAAGGCGTCGCCCCAGAAAGGCGTCGCCTCGTAAAGGCGTCGCTCAAGAAAGGCGTCGCCAGGCTAAGGCATCGCCAGGTTAAGGCGTCACCAAGTTAAGAAATAGTCAAAGTTAAGACATCAGCGGTGTTACCCCCCGATACCCATGGGCAGGAAAGACCATGGAGGGGGTAATATCGTGAGGAAGTCACGGGCCCCGAAGGCCCAGAACAACAATGAAGAAGAAGAGAAAGGTGGCTTCCAAGCCATAAGTTCTAGTACCAGTAGGGGGTAACCTGACTCGTGAAGTACCCACACCACCGCTGGGAAACCCTGAGACAGATACGGCCCATGAGGAGGCCACGCCCAGGGGAGAACCACGTGGTGGTACGAGAGAAAGGTAGATACACTCTCAAAGTGAGTGACTAGAGGTTGGGACGCATGAGTTGACACCCAGGAAGTCACCCCACGCGCCAGAAGCACTTCGAGGAGAGAGGGCTCACGCAATGGAATAACCCTAAGTTGGGTTACGGCACTGAGGGACATAAGCCCCCCAGGCTCGAGCTGTAACTTATTTCAGCGAAGAGGCTAAATGACCGCCCATGGCGACCTACGTGGCGAATGAGTGACGTTTCACCATACTTTTTTATCATCGTACACGTGGCAAGATCAACGGTCGAGGCTTGGTGTGGCTTGCGCTTCCTCTTATACGTTAAACCCCTAGACTCTTACACTCCTTTCACTGTTTCATTCATTCTCTTAAGCATTTTTCAAACATTTTTGCCTCTCAAACACTCTGTCTTCTTCCCCAAAACACTTCGCCTCCTTAACATATAATTACTTCAAGGTATGCTTTTTACTCCATAACTGCCTTCGCCTTGTAATTCCGATGTTCTTAATCTGCTTTAAATGTTCTGGGACTGTTTATGTTTTTCGCATTTACGATTTCTATTTTTCGTTTTTCTGTTTATCTGTTTTCCTTTTTGGGGCGCGCAAACTTCTCCTTTTGAGTTTTGCATTTCTTCTTCTTCGTTTTAGCTTTCCTCGTAGGATGGATCAAGCAAACCTAGTTCCTCCCTCCCCAAGAATTACATACTTCTTTGAAAATTGTTTGTGTGTTGACATTTTTTAATTTTTATATTTTAAAGATTTTTTTTTTGTTAACGTAGATTAGAGTATAGAGTATATGATAGTCCAAATGATTATATTTAATATCTTTATAAATCATAAAATAAACGAAGATGGTGTAAACATATGCATTGATATTGTAGATTGTAACGTAACTTTTTTTTAAAATGGTGTCTTCGACCATGCTTATAAATTAACATATAACCCATAAAACTACCAGAAAGAAATAGCAAAATAAAGAAAGTGATGGGCCGAATACAATTTTTTTAAAAAAACATGGTTGTTGGCCTGTATAAAAAAACAAAAGGTGAGTAATGAGTCAAAAATGAACGAACCCAAATTTAAGTAAGAAAAAAAAGTTGTACCGGTATGACCGACCGACATCATGACGTGTCTCGGTCTCTCTGTCCGAGATGACAGAGACACACGCTGACGTGTCTCTGTCTACTTGGCCGACCGACCGACACATGACGCACGGTTAGACCGACTGACACGTATAACCATTAACGCTCAAACCAAGGTCAGTGAAGCTAATTTGTCATTAAGGATTAGGTAATACATCCATAAGTGTGATACATTCCACTAATCAGGCCCAATAAGGTAAGCCCATTAAAATAATATAAATAACACACATTCCAAGGAGAAAGGTACGTAATTTATTACTTTGCACCTACCCGAATACCGATCACCCGCTTTACTGACTTGAGCGTCGGAGTGCCTTCCGTAGGTACCCCCCCCATTCGGTGTTCACCCAAGACCAAGAGCCGAAGGAGAAGCACGAAGACGAAAAAGACCCTAGTCAAGCACCCAACAACCTGCCTGACCGAAGGAGGAAGACGAAGACTTCAAAGTTCTCTAGGTCCCATCTC
This sequence comes from Phaseolus vulgaris, assembly GCF_000499845.2. Lineage (NCBI taxonomy): Eukaryota > Viridiplantae > Streptophyta > Magnoliopsida > Fabales > Fabaceae > Phaseolus > Phaseolus vulgaris. The sequence continues at coordinate 1,048,641 of NW_027174081.1, forward strand.
CCTAGCAGGAACAATTGGCGCCCACCGTGGGGCCGAGAGAAACTAGATGAAGAAATAAAGTAGATGGTCTCAACCAGAAGTATGGAGAGAATGACTGAAGCTGACCAAATGATGTTGTTGCTGTCTCTCCAGAGAGAGATGGCCGAGATGAAGAGAAAGACCGAGGAGACTGCTCAGAAGAACGAGCAGGAGCTGCAGGTTCTGTGCAGGGAGAATGAAGACATGAAAAAGAAGCTGGGGGAGGGAGGACCTTCTGTTGTACCGACCAATGTTGTCGGTAGGTCCTACACCACTCCCCCCAACCCAAGACCGACCGAAGGGACGAGGGACAGACTCCCTCCCCAGGAGACCGAGATGGAATGCCACGCACCTCAAGTTTTATTACAGCTGAATTAAATAAAGTCACACACTCTTTCCTCACCCTACTAGGGAGGTTTTGACGAGGCGTTTTCATCAAAGTACTAGCACTGTTCTCCTGCAACCCCTTGGCTCGGTCTGGATGAAGGATTAACCGGCTTACCCTAATGAGACCGATCAAGTAGGTTTGGTCAGGACGAAGCCTTAACCGGCATACCCTGCCAACACCTCACACTCGGCTCAGTGTGGATGAAGCCTTAACCGACATACCCTGCCGAGACCGATCAACTAGGTTTGGTCTGGACGAAGCATTAACCGACACATCCTGCCAACACCTCACACTCGACTCGGTCTGGATGAAGCCTTAACTGGCATACCCTACCGAGACCGATCAACTAGGTTTGGTCTGGACAAAGCCTTAAACAACATACCCTGCCAACACCTCACACTCGGCTCGGTTTGGATGAAGCCTTAACCGGCATACCCTACCGAGACTGATCAACTAGGTTTGGTCTAAACGAAGCCTTAAACGACATACCCTGCCAACACCTCTCACTCGGCTCGGTCTAGATGAAGCCTTAACCGACATACCCTGCTGAGACTGACCGGCACACCCAAGTTAACACTATAACTTGGCATAAATAAACTCACATATCAACGACCGACCGTCCGTTCAAATTGTTCGATTAACGCAATCACAATTAATGGCCGACCATTCAACTTGTTCGATTAACTTAAATCACAATTACTGGCTGACCGCCTGTTCAAATTGTTCGATTAACGCAATCACAATTAATGGCCGACCGACCATTCAATTTGTTCGATTAACAAAATCACAATTAATGGCCGACCGCCCACTTAACTTGTTCGATTAACGCAATCACAATTAATGATCGACTGCCCACCCAATTTTGTTCAATTAATGCAATCACAATTAATGGCCGACAGCCCATTCAATTTGTTCGATTAAGAAATGGCCGACAACCACTTATACTTGTTCGAATACGTCTTCAAATTAATTGCCGAGCGCCCAAACAAATGTAGACCGACACTTTTAACTTGGGAAAATTTTTAATAATATGAGAGACCGAGACACAATAGTAAAGAAAAGAGGGTGATATATTCAATTACAAAATGGGTAGGCCACACCCCGGCCTTGGAGGAGAGAGAAAGTTGCAAAACGAAAGAAAAGTTCACAGCCCGGCCGAAGGCAAACCTACTCTTGAGGGACTTCAATGCACTCGCCCTCCTCGACCCCGGTCGGCCCAACCTCTTGTGCCGCCAGAGCACTCGCCTCGGCATTAGGCATCAGCCGACCCTAGTACACCTCGTGGTCGAGGTCAAAAGCACCAGAGGTCGGCGACCTCCTATAGAGCACATGGGCCTGGCGGACAACCCGAAGAAAGCTTTGCTTGAGCAACTCCTTGGTCTCCTCAAAGTTGCGATCAAGCTCGACCTCAACCTCTTCTTTGGTGGCCTGAATGGTGGCCAACTCATCAGCCGAGGACGAGAGTTTCTCATCTCTTTCCTCGACCATTTTCTTCAAGTTGACATTCTCGGCCACCACCCTGGCCATCTCGGCCTTCAACTCCCCCAGCCGACGCCCAACTTCGGCGGCCTCATGCTGAGCCAATTCCCGCTCGGTCCCCTCCCGAGCTATCTTCTCTGATAGCTCGGTGTTCGTAGCTAGAGCCTGCTTCAGGCGATCGACGCTCTCGGCCACCTCATGCTCCAGCCGGGAGATATCCTCAGCATGACGATCCTCTCCTGGATGCCCAGCTGAACCATAACGAACGACTGGGTGAGCATCTCCAGGCCGCCCCTTATTAAATCCGCCGAAGGCATGCCTCGGATGACCTCCAAGGTGTCCTCGGGAAGGGTCTAGCAAACCCTTCGCATGAATTGCAGGTCATCCCCAGAAGGCGAAGGGGCGACATTGAGACCTCCATCACCTGGTCGACCTCTAGAGGAGGAGCCACTTGCTCCACACGCCTGGGTGGGGGCGAGTCCACTTCGACCGTCTCCCGGTGAGGTGGAGGTGTTGGTAGGGAGCCGGGGGACCGAGTGGTGGTGGCGATATTACCACCATCCCTCAACCTCTTCTTGGACTGTTGGGAAGGGCCGACCGAGCCTTGTCAGCATGGGCATCTGAGCCCTTTGTAGAAGGAAGGACGTCGATGCTTTGACGCCCCTTCCTTTTGGTCGCCCGTTGACGATACTTGTCCAGCACGCTAGCACCGACCGGTTTATCTTGAACCATGATTGCTGCAAAATAAAAAATAAAACGTGTTAAAAGACGAGAACAATACACCGACCGACAAAGCAATTAAAGATCGAGACCCATACCCCTAACGGTGTCTCGGCATAAGCATCGATCAGCCTCCTGCATGGAAGCTTCCTCGGGAGTGCGTCGAAGAGAAAGAGGATCTCCACCTCATCATCACTCTCCATCGGCCTCAACCACACCTTAAAATCCCAAGGGTTGGCAGTCCAGTACATGGGGAACCGAGACCGACCGACCTCATCAAAAAGGAAGGTCGTCGCCTCTGGCCGAATGACAACTTTAACAAACCTCTCCTTGAACCTTTTGTAAGAGACTGCAAAGGAGTCAAATAAAACGCTCCCCGACCGACCGACCAAAGAGAGCCAATAAACCTTTTGGGCAAGGTGAGAGACGTAATAAGAAAGAAAACAAGAAGGAGTGAGATGAAGACGCATTACATCACACAACAGGCAAAAGGCCTGGAGGGACGCCCAGGTGTTTGGATGAACCTGGGTGGGAGCCACGTTGAGCACCTGAAGGACGCCCATTATGAATTTATCAAATGGGAGGGAGACATGTAGGTCTGAGAAGAGACAAGTGTACATGTAGAAGAAGGGGGGATTGGTACCCGAGAATGCCCGCCCGCCTTTAAAATCGGGTGCTTGTCCAAGAACTTGGTCACAACATCCTCGGTCTTATAAGTGGAAGAGATCTCAACCACCTTAGGGTCCACCCAGCTAAGGTCCACCAGAGGAATGGCCGTCAGGGGAGAGTCTGACTGGTCAACAACATTGGTCGGATCGTCCCCCATGACGACCTCTACCTGGGGTGGCGCCTCGGCCACGCCGATCGACAAGGAGTCGGTGGTAGATGAAGAAGAGGATGAAGAGGAAGAAGAAGAAGAAGAGGAAGAAGATTGTCCAAGAGGGAGAGGGGCGACCGAGAGGAGAGGAAGGGTGACCAGAAGAAGAGGACGTAGGCCGAGATATGGTCGACATAACTACCCTTATAAAAAAGAAGGGACGAGACTTAATCAAACGAGGAGGGCGAGATATCACTCGGTTCTTAGAGCTATGGACGAGAAAATGCTCGGTTATCAGAAAACTCACAAAGAAAAAGCACAGGGTCTCGGCACGGTTGGGACCACTATTTGTAGGGCCCACGGGCCTCGGAATTTGAAACGTTGGATCAATCTCAACCGTTAGATCTCTTGGATCCAACGGTACACAATGCTTCCCTCCCGAAAAACCCCTCATCAATGTGCGTCACGTCATGCCGCCGAAAGGTCACATCACGCCTCGGAAAGCCCAATAGTCACGAACCCAAGGGAGGCCGACCGACACCCTACCATTCAAGACTCATTGGATGTATCCATCCTCGAGCCTGGGGGGAAACTGTACCGGTATGGCCGACCGACATCATGACGTGTCTCGGTCTCTTTGCCCGAGATGACCGAGACACACGCTGACGTGTCTCTGTCTACCTGGCCGACCGACCGACACATGACGCACGAGCAGACTGACTGACACGTATAACCATTAACGCTCAAACCAAGGTCAGTGAAACTAATTTGTCATTAAGGATTTGGTAATACATCCATAAGTGTGATCCATTCCACTAATCAGGCCTAATAAGGTAAGCCCATTAAAATAATATAAATAACACACATTCCAAGGAGAAAGGTACGTCATTTATTACTGTGCACCTACCGAATATCGATCACCCGCTTTACTGACTTGAGCGTCAGAGGGCCTTCCGCAGGTACCCCCCATTCGGTGTTCATCCAAGACTAAGAGCCGAAGGAGAAGCACGAAGAAGAGAAGGACCCCAGTCAAGCACCCAGCAACCTGCCCGACTGAAGGAGGAAGACGAAGACTTCGATAGTTCTCTAGGTCCCATCTCCCTAACAGGAACAATTGACGCCCACCGTGGGCCCGAGAGAAACTAGCTGAAGAAAGAAAGTAGATGGTCTCAACCAGAAGTATGGGGAGAATGACTGAAGCCGACCAGACGATGCTGTTGTTGTCTCTCCAGAAAGAGATGGCCGAGATGAAGAGAAAGACCGAGGAGACTACTCAAAAGAACGAGCAGGAGTTGCAGGTTCTCTACAGGAAGAACGAAGACATGAAAAAGAAGTTGGGGGAGGGAGGACCTTCTGCTGTACCGACCAATGTTGTCGGCAGGTCCTGCACCTCTCCCCCCAACCCAAGACCGGCCGAAGGGACGAGGGACAAACTCCCTCCCCACCTCTCCCCCCCCCATTCATCATTCTATTTTTTGTTGCCTTTTTCTCCATTTTTCTCCTATTTTTTATTTTTTATTTGTTACTTTTATCACAATTTCGACAAAAATGGATTAAGGTTGATTTTGACTTATTTTATTTTTGGTTTCTCAATTTCTCTTTTTGTACACTTTTTGTTCATTGTGATTTTTTTATTTATGATTTGTTAATGTTTTTTTTATAACAGCATGTTAATATTTAGATATTGCTTCATATTTGTGTATGAGACTTTGTTTACAATGAATATGAATATTTATGATTCTATTGTATTTGTTATAGTACCACAAATACAAAATTTTGACAATTTGGATGATATCTGAACAATTGATTCCAAGGGAAAGTTCCAGACAGTGGATATCTTAAACGAGGTATCCTGTCTTTTATTATTATTTTGTATTTTAGATTACAATTAACAAAGATGTAACGTGTTTTTTTAAGGATCATGGATTTGTATCTGCCTAAGTTGACTGGAGGATGGTATGAAATCTGGGAATATTATGGGCTACGTGGTGATCATGTTGTATATTTTTATTACGCAGGAAATAACTGCTTTAGGATTTTAGTGTTTAAGGGTAAATCAACTTCTTCATCTGTAAACAAATGTTATGATCGGATCCAGAATCGTGCTCCAGTCATTGATGGTCCGTATGTTCATTTCACTGTTATATTATCTCACTATTAGTGCAATTCAAGCCACTAGTAATATTTTTATTGCATAATTTTTTTTTAACTTTATTTACTTCATTACTGATTTATATACACGTGTTTCTTTGCATGATCTTCCTATTGCTTTTGCGAAATTCATTCGTGAAAGCAGGTTAAAGTGTACTCTGCTTCATGGACATAATATGGAAGTAAAAAGCAAAATTTTCATAAGAGCACCTCCGAAGCCTTATGTTAAATTCGGGTGGGATGGAGAGAGTTTTGTCAGATCCATGAACTTCGTCAAGGAGATAAGTTGAGATAAGTTGATATTTGAGGCAAATAATGGGATAACCCCGATTCATATTAAGGTGTTGTTAATGCTGTAAAAAGTCAAGTGTTTTATTTTTTGTGAATGTAATTTGGCAAATATATTTTTGCGAAGAACAATGTTATGCTTCTTTTAATATTACAATTTTTTTTTTGTTACATGTTGTTTGTTTGATTTTAATTTGGCAAATAGGTTTTTGCCAAGGACGATGTTATGGTTAATTTAATATTACAAGTTTCATTATTTTAATATGGCAAGTTTCGTTTTGTAATAAATGAAATGATATAGAAACAAATGAAATGAAATGATTTATAAGTAACTACATTAATTCATTCTCAAAATAAATGAAATGATATAGAAATTATTTAAAATATAGAAAAAATTGATAAAAATAAAACTTAATACTGAGATAAAAAAAAGCTATTTAACTTAGATATAATGTATATTGAAAATTAGTATAATGTATATTTTTAAAATAGACGAAGAGTAATTATAGTTATAATAATATGAAATTATAATTTAAGGTTTAGAAAAGAAATGTAATAATTAATTTCTGATTCATATATCTTTTTTTGTAACAACTGTTATAGAACAACTTTGAAGTGCGAGAAATTAGAAAACCTATTTAGGACACAAACTTGGACACGTGGCACATAAAGAAAGCTTTTGTATATTTAAGGTCCACATAAAATTTAAGTCCCACATAAAATAAATAAAGAAAAACGCAAAAATTATGTTGGGTCCACATAATAACTATCAGTATATGATGTATATTTTGAAGTATATAATGTATATTTTTAAAGTAGATGAAGAGAATTATAGTTATAATAATATGAAATTATAATTTAAGGTTTACAATAAAATAATTTGTAAGAATTAATTTCTGATTCATATATATACACATGGTATTTTAGAAACAATTTAAGTTAATTTGTTTTACACACAGAATTAATAATATCTATATCTATATCTATAATAATTTTAGGTAGCACAACCGGTAACTTTTTTCACGTATCATTGTCACGTTCTTTTGTAAAAAAAAATTATATCTATATCTATATTTTTAACAATTCTAGGTAGTACAACTGGTAACTTTTTCTATGTGTGATTATAATGTATTTTTGGAAAAAAAAATTATATTTATCTATATCTATATTTGTACTGGACGAGAGTGCTGAGTTTAATGCTTGGTGGTCGGACATCAGCATCTATGTTAAACAGGTCAGCTCGATCGTTGGATCGGGTTGATGGGCCATCTGAGTAGGCTCTAGGTAGGTGTGTATTGAATTTCATTTATATACGTAATGTAATCTTTCGCGTATAGAGCCTTATCAGGTCAGCGAAGAGGGTTCGTGGGCCTAAGGGTGTATTTAGTACATTCGGGTCTACTACCAGTAAAACGTTCTCCATTAAGCCTAAGCCCAAGAGCGTTAGGGTTTTGGAGAACAGGTTGCATGCATGATACATAAAGGCTTATACGCCTACCATGGACAGATTGGACCCCTAATGCCAGTACATGAATTGGTACCTAGCGGCCATCTTGTTAAGATTTATATGCACTCCAAGGAGGTAAGATTATGTGCGATTGCAACACTAAGATTGTGCGCATTGTAACAAACTCTCTTCTTGTTAAACATGTTGTCACTCGAGATAAGGTTCTCATAAGAGAAGGTTGTTACAAGAGGTAACCTAAAAGTAGTCTATAAAAGGGACTTGGGATCACAGGTAAACACACACGGTTAAAACTACTTACTTACTTATTGTTTCTATAAGCCCTGTATTGACTTGATCATTGGAATGCAATCAACAGGTAGGCCCCCCTCTGTTTCAAACGGAGCCGCATTCCAGCATCCAAAGGAAGAGCAGATTTCCAGCGAGATAGACAGAGCCACAACTTGTTTCCACAGTCAACCGACGACCAGGTCAACCGACAAGAACAATAACAATTATAGGTAGCACAACCCGAAACTTGAAATCAGATGAAAAATGAGAAATGAAATATAACAATTCTAGGAGTACAACCAGTAAGTTTTGCTAGGTGGGATTGTAATGTTTTCTTTTTTTGGAACAAAAATTTATATCTATCTGTATATATAACAATTCTAGGTAGCACAATCCGAAACTTGAAATCGGATGAGAAATTAGAACCTATATAAACTGATCCTGCCTGTTGACCAAAATGCTGGAGCTTTGCCTCGTCAAACTTGGATCGACGTATGCGCCGTGTTTGCCTCCGTCCTTCACCGCGATCCACCTCAAGAACCTGCAAAAGACGAAACGGAGCCGCTGCGGCCGATCGCACTCCAACGCCCAAGTCAGTGACTGAACCACCAATTACTAAGAGTACACTCAAGAACTCTCAAGGAACCGTGAACCAGTTCTCTCTCTCAGTATACTCAAGAACTCGCAAGCGTAAAGAAGACAATCTGAACGTGCGTAAAGAAGACAATCTAAACGTGCGTACCTCAGAAGTTCGTTGGGAAACTCTTATATACCTGGACACTTTCTCTCTCCTGGCAGTTACACACCTGGACACGTGGCTTGCATCCAGCTGTACACGTGCCTTCATCTGGAGCATCCTTGACTTGGGCGCTACTTCTGACTCTCCTTTGGCTAAGTTACTTATGCATGATACTACTCAGTGCATAGTTGTCTTGGAGCGCGATCTCTACTGGATTGGCGAGTTAGGGTGCCATCGTACACACCTTCCCTGTGGTCTCGCCGACCGCCTTCATGATCTGCACCACCTGTTTCACCGTGTATGCTCAAGCAAGCTGTCCCCCGACCTCATCCTCTGGCCAGCTGGGAAATGTCTATCTGCCTTCATCTCCGGCGATGTCCTTGTTTCGGCGATCTCTAATCACTTGGTCGCCTGGGTTTACATCTGGCGACTTCATCTTTAACCCGGTGACCGCCGGTTCTGGTGCGCTGGAGATCGGAGCACGCCAACTTAATAACTGGCGACTACACGAGCCCCCCGACTTCCTTCCCTTCTGCCAGCCAGGCGTCCTGTCAACACGCCTATACAATAGCTTGATGCCACGTCATCACTTCCGACTACCAGGGCGGTACACAAGCCCCCCAGTCTTAAGCGAAGACTTGTCCAGCGAAAAGACTAAAGGAGTCACGTCAATACCGATCTACGTGGCGCTGGCGCAGAATTCCAAGCGGTTGTACTTTCTGCTTTCCTGACTCTCCACCAAACACTCCTCCAATCGCTCGACACGTGGCTTCATCAACGGTTACCTTTAATTGTCGTTTGCGCTTCCCAAACCCATTCGAAAAACCCTTAAACCCATTTCGCTTCTACTGTTCCATCACTTCTTCGTTTCCTAAAACGCTTCAAGTTTCTTCTGCAAAAGCTCACGACGCTCTTCAACCCCCTGAATCCTCAACTTCCTTCATCGCTCTTCCGATCATAAAAAGGTACTCCCTTTACTTCTTCTGCTGATTTTTCCTGCATTTTAACCGATTTGCATCATCCATTAACTGTCTGGTGCATACGCTGTGGGCTGTTTCTTCTATTTCTCCTTTCTCGTAACTTAGGGCTTCGTCTTCGTTACAACGAACCTTCGTTCGTTCGTTTTTCACCCTTCTTTCACGATCGAGTCAGCCTCTGCGAACTCTGATCACCTTTTCTTTTCTTCTTCCTTTGCAGCTTCCGCGATGGCTCGCTCAAAGATCACCCCAAATCCTCCTCCCTCGTCACGAAACCCTTCATCTCAAGCTCACCACCCACCGCGAGCACTTGGTGCTTCTTCTTCCCAGGCTGAGAGGCCTGCAACCTCCCGCCCTAACCTGGCTCAGGCTACTCCACCTGTCGCCGGAGGAGCCTCCGTTCTTTCCCCAGACTTCAAAAAATTATACCCATGGGCCACCCCGACCTTGTTGAAGGAAACCTCCTCAGTAAACTCTGCTGGGGCAGTTCTTCGATTGAAGAAAAGGGACGAGCCTCACCTGTCGTTCCACAAGGAGCATGACGACAAGATGATGGTGCTACCTTGCCCCCCCGACATGCCAGTGTGCGCCGACGACAAAGGGAACAACGGCGGGTTGTTCTGCTTCGTATACACCACCATGTTCAAGAAGGTGAAACTTAGGTTTCCCTTCACTCGTTTTGAAAGGGAGCTACTTACCGAGCTCGACATCGCCGCCGCCCAGCTCCATCCCAACAGCTGGGCGTTCGTGCGGGCGTTCCAAATCATGTGCGCACATTTGGGGCTGCCAGCGTCAGTGGACGTTTTTCTCTTCTTGTTTGAAGCCAAACACCCAGGAGATCGCCTGTGGGTGAGCCTGAACGGGATTGCTGGAAGGTCGATCTTCTCCATCTTCTAGCAATCCTACAAGGATTGGAAAGGCAAGTTTGTCCAGGTGCGCCCAAACGACAAGGATGCCTCGCTGCTCGACGGCTTCCCCTTGTATTGGGTAAACAAGGGGAATAAAGAGTCCAAGGGAAGCTTCAGGAGGCCAAGGAGCCCCGACAACATGGGAGCCTTGGACAAAGATCTGTGCCTCTTCTGGAAGAGCGTGGCAGATCTCAACATCACTTCCTTACCACGGCGCTCATCTCCTTCGAGTTCTTCGAAGATCAACTCGAGACTCGCATAGGTTAGTGCCTCAATTTTTAAGTCTTTGCCTTGTGCCATTCCTCTGTTAACTGTTGCTGGGCGTCTTGTCTGCCGTGCACAAGACTTTGGTTTTATTTTCTGCACCACTTATCTGCTTTTCTTGCATACTGACTTATGCGTTTTTCTTTCTCTCTAAGCTGACCCATGTTCCTTTGCATTATGCAGACCTCATGTTGGGCAAGGGAAAGCTGGCTGAGTTGAGGGCACTCGCCCGAACCCACGGGTTGGCGTCGGGCTCCCAAACCGTGCCAAACGCAGTTGTGGAGATCGCCGCTGCACAGGGCAGATCGCCACCCAAAAGCCCAACTCCTTCCGAGGCCCAGCCCGCCAATCAGCGCAAAAAGCTCATCCTCAGGAAACCAAAGAGGAAAACCCCTCAAGTGGTTCATGAGGAAGAAGAAGAAGACGATGAGGCGAATGAAGATGGCCTTATCACCAAGAGGAAGAGGGTGGCACCTTCTTCACCATCTGCTCTGCCTCCTCCTCCAACATCAACACCACCTTCCACCCCAGCTCCACCTCCAACACTGCTTCCTCCACCAGCTCCCACCTCACCAGTCCAAGCAGTTCCTCTGGCGTCTGCACTTCCTGTGGTTGAGGCCGCCGAGCCCAACTTCATGGAGAACCCCCCGAGCGCCTCCACGCCCTATGTATCAGCTGGAGGGGGTCCTCCTTCAAACGCCTCAACCGCAAACGCCGCACCAGTCGGGGATGAGGGTGCTCACAACTCTCCAATCCTCATCACCGAATCCCCGACGTCGCCATCACGCCAAGAAGCACTCATTGAACAACCAACTCAAGAAGGTGGCGGCGAGAACCAACAACAAGCCCCCCCGGTGCCTCCACAAGCAAACCTCTCTCTTGAGGTCAAAAGGGTGTGGGATCCCTTCTCAGCAAAACTGAAGATGATGGCGGAGGATTTTCCCTCCATCATATCCAAGGCTGTGGAGAGTTCCACCAAGAAGCTCCAAGATGACATCTTCACACTCCGAGCGGAGAATCGCTCCATAAGGATTGAGGCGGAGAGGTTATCCTGCAATCTAACGCTCGCCGAAATCGATCACTCCCGAGTGGAAGATGCTATGAGCACTGAGCTCCGGGTGGCACGCAAGGAGGCCACCGATCTACGCCATAAGGTGCAGCTCTTAGCTCAAGAGAAGATTGAGCTGGAGAGCAAGCTGGTACCCTATCGCGTCAAAGTAGCTGACCTGGAGGCGTCAATCAAAGCAGATGCTGCCAAGGTAAAAAACCTCGAGAAAAGGTCAGCAGATCGGGAGGTCTTTTTGGGCAAAGTTGAGAAGGAGAGAGACGACACCGTGGCAAAACTTGCCGAAGTCAACGAAGAGAACGGGAAGATCGTCGTAGAGCTGGCCCAGGTGCAAGCGGAATCCAAGAAGGTTACTGAAGACCTTCTTCAAGCTCGGGAAACAATTGAAGAACTCAAGAAACAAGCTGAAGAGCTGAAGCAGCAGAACGAGGGGCTAAAGAAACAGATCGAAGAACTTGAGCTGAGCTCTGCCCAGATTCTCGCTGTTGGATTCGAGGCCGCCCGGGAACAGTTCGCCTGCTTGTACCCCGACTTGGATCTTACCATGGTGTCTCTCAACAACGAGGTGGTGGACGGGAAGGTTGTTCCTTCTGAAGACTGATTGCTTCCCTCCATCCACGATTCTTATGCTTTCTCCTTTAGATATACCCACCTTGTAATAAACTTTTTCTTTTCTTGTACATGTATCTTGAATTGATTATACCTTTTGATAAAGTCTTTGTACTTCTTCTTATAACTTCTCTGTCTGCTTTATCTCTCCTTGTACAATTTACTTCAAAGAAATTAACTTAGTAACTTCGTAAGCGCAATCGTATGCTTTAACTGCTTCGAACCACCGACTTTCGAACAAAACACTCTAACAACTTGCAACCTCAAGGTAATGAACCTTAACGTGAAATCGCTCTTCAAATAACGAACTTCAACTCAACTAATGGCTTAAGACACTGCTCATCTGATCTGCCTTATCCAAACGGGTCTTGACTTTCTCGCTATTGCTTGAATTTCCCCTGGTCGCCAAAGACTCTTGGCGATATCAGCTTCCTCCTGCCTTCACAACTTGGCCATTGTTCCTTTATCTGGGGGTAGAGGCGCCTTTCGGATCCTTCTCTACCTCCCTGAGCTTCAGAACAAGAGACCGGGTGGCTAGGCGTTCTCTTCGAACCTACCTTAGCCACCCTCCAAACTTCTTCCACCCTTCACACCATACCTGAACTCGTTCGAGACGAGAAGGATTTTATCTTGCCTGAACTCGCTCATAGGCGAGAAGGTCTTTTAGCTCGCCTGAACTCGCTCATCGGCGAGAAGGTCTTTAACTCGCTTGAACTCGCTCGTCGACGAGAAGGTCTTTAACTCGTGCCTCTACATTGCCCCAGGGGTTACATCTCCTCTCCCCCAGAAACATTGAGGACTTTTTGCTGGTGCCTCTACATTGCCCCAGGGGTTACATCTCCTTTCCCCCAGAAACACTGAGGACTTTTACTGGTGCCTCTACATTGCCCCAGGGGTTACATCTTCTCTTCCCCAGAAACACTGAGGACTTTTCACTGGTGCCTCTACATTGCCCCAGGGGTTACATCTTCTCTCCCCAGAAACACTGAGGACTTTTCACTGGTGCCTCTACATTGCCCCGGGGGTTACATCTTCTCTCCCCCAGAAACACTGAGGACTTTTCACTCTTTCTCGCCTGCACTCGCTCGACGGCGAGGAGGTCTTTTAACTCGCCTCAAGACGCGCGAGGGCGTTGAGGTCTTTTAATTGGTGCCTCCGATCGCCGAAAGACGATGAGGACTTTAACTTTAACTGATGCCGCCAATCGCCGAAAGACGATGGGGACTTAGAAACTTTTTAGAAAGCATGCAATATATCTTTAACTTGCCTTAAATCACATATAAGTGACAAGGTCTTTCTTCAAAACTTTCGGAAAACAACAAGCATGCAATCTAAAAGAACTTTAAGCTTCGAAAACTCTTCTTTATTGGGTGGCCTCATTAAAAACCCTCCTTAGGGAAAAAAGAGTGCCCCCTTCAAAATGTTTTAACAGAAACATTGTAAAGCTCCTCGTGTTTGTTTTACTTACAAAGTTCTCAACTGTAATATAACTTGAGGTGCGTGGCGTTCCAAGTGCGAGGAATCGCCCCTCCTTCCAATGTCTCTAAGCGGTAGGCGCCGTTCCCGAGCGCCTCGGTTATTCTGAACGGTCCCGTCCACTTTGGCGACAGCTTATTCTCCATCTCGTACTGGTGGGCCTTTCTCATCACCAGGTCGCCCTCCCTGAACTGTCTTGGCACCACCTTCGAGTTATATCTTCGTTCAATCCTTCTCTTCACCGCCTCAGCTTTCAATCTCGCCTCCTCCCTGACCTCATGCAGCAAATCCAGATTCAGCCTTCTCTCCTCATTCGAGTCTTTCGCTACAAAGTTCTGGAATCTCGGCGAGCTCTCTTGGATTTCTACTGGAATCATTGCGTCGCATCCATAGACCAGGCTGAACGGGGTCTCGTGGGTTCCTGACTGCTCGGTGGTGTGGTACGCCCAAACTATACGGGGTACCTCCTCAGCCCAACTTCCTTTGGCTTTCTCTAGCCTTCTCTTCAACCCTCTCAGCAGCACCCGATTGGCTGACTCTACTTGGCCATTCGTCTGAGGGTGCTCGACGGATGCAAATACTTGTTGAATTCCCACCCCTTCGCACAGCTTCTTCAACAGGTGACTTGCAAACTGAGTCCCATTGTCCGACACCAGGCGCTTGGGCACGCCAAACCGGCACACAATGTTCTTCCACACGAAACCCTCGATCTTGTGTGCGGTGATCTGGGCCACTGGTTCTGCTTCGATCCACTTGGTGAAATATTCAATCGCCACCACCAAGTACTTCATCTGCCTGATCGCCAGCGGGAATGGTCCCAGGATGTCGATTCCCCATGTGTGAAACGACCAAGGACTGTAAATCGACTTCAACTCCTCAGGAGGCGCCTTGTGCCAATCGGCGTGCTGCTGGCATTGCTTGCAGCACTGCGCATATTTCTTGCAGTCTTCTCTCATTGTTGGCCAGTAGTAACCTGCACGGAGAGTCCTTGCGGCCAGAGCTCGACCCCCGACGTGGCTTCCGCATATCCCTTCATGGAGCTCTGCCATAATTCTTGTACATTTTTCCCCGTGCACACATTCCAGGAGTGGGTGAGTGAACCCAAACCTGTACAACTCGCCGTCAATCATTGTGAACTTGCTAGAATTCTTCTTTATCTTCCTAGCCTCCGTCGGATCCAGCGGGAGAAGGCCATCCGCCAGGCACCGCTTGTACTGTGTTACCCAGGTGTCTGGCTCATGGGTCGTGCAGACCTGCGTCATGTTCACCTTCTCCCCCCGACATGCTCTTATCCGTGGCGACCTCAAAGTCTCTTGAGTCAGGGATCTGTGACTCCTCGCCGCTTTCTCCGTCGACTTGCTTATCTGAAGAACCAGGTGATCTGCCACGAATGCTCTCGGCGTCTTCAGAGTTTCTTGAATCACCGTCCTCTGCCTACCCCCCTTGCCTGAACTGGCGAGCTTAGCTAGCAGGTCAGCTCGGGCATTCTGCTCCCTGGGCACATGTACCACTTCAAAGGAGGCAAAGGAACTCTTCAGCTCCTGCACATACTCCAGGTAAGCCGCCATTTGTGGATCCTTGGCCTGGAACTCGCCTGTTACTTGGCCCGTGACTAGCAGCGAGTCACTCTTTGCCATCAGCACCCTAGCTCCCATCTCCTTGGCCAGCAAAATACCGGCGATCAGCGCCTCATATTCTGCTTGATTGTTGCTGGCTTTGAAGGCAAACCTCAGGGATTGTTCGATCAGCACGCCGTTGGGTCCCTCCAAGATGACCCCAGCGCCGCTACCCTGCTGGTTCGACGATCCATCCACTAAAAGCACCCAACGAAAGTCATCCCCCTCAACTCGTGTCGCCTCAGACGAGAGCTCGACTACGAAATCTGTGAAGATCTGCCCCTTAATCGGACCTCGGGGCTCATACTTAATATCAAACTCCGACAGCTCCACTGCCCACTTCACCATCCTCCCAGCAACGTCAGGCTTCTTCAAAACCTTCTGGATGGGCAAGTCGGTCATCACTAGTATCGTGAAGCTATGGAAATAGTGGCGTAACCTCCTCGCCGAAAAGACTACTGCCAGTGCAGCCTTCTCCAGGGCCTGATACCTCGTTTCGGGGCCCTGCAGTACCTTACTAACAAAATAAATAAGCATTTGAGCCTGATCTTGGTCCTGGGCTAGCACCGCACTCACCGCCCTCTCAGTTACAGCAAAATACAACCTGAGAGGGGTTCCCACCAGCGGTTTGCACAAAACCGGCGGGCTCGCCAAATATTCCTTAAGATTGACGAAGGCTTCCTCACACTCCTTCGTCCAGGCAAATTTGTTGTTCCGCCTTAAACACTGGAAATATGGGTGGCCCTTCTCTCCGCTAGCCGACACGAAGCGAGACAGGGCGGCCATCCGACCTGTAAGCTGTTGTACTTCCTTCACAGTGGCCGGGCTCCTCATCGCCAAGATGGCGGCACACTTATCAGGGTTGGCTTCTATTCCTCTCTCAGTTAAGAGGAAACCCAAGAACTTCCCAGCCTCCACGCCAAAAATGCACTTCTCCGGATTCAGCTTCAACCTAAACTTGGCGATCGTAGTGAACAACTCCTCCAAGTCCGCAACGTGCTTGCTTTTCTCTGGCGAGGTCACGACCATGTCATCCACGTACGCTTGCACATTCCTTCCCAGCATGGGTGCAAGTACTCGATCCATCAGCCTCTGGTACGTGGCCCCCGCGTTCTTCAGCCCAAACGGCATCACCTTGTAGCAGTAGCACGATCTCTCGGTCATGAAGGCAGTCTTCTCTTCATCCATGGGATGCATCTTGATCTGGTTATACCCCGAGAAGGCATCCAGGAAACTCAACAACTTACACCCTGCAGCACTGTCCACCAGGGCGTCTATGCTTGGCAAAGGATACGAATCCTTTGGGCAGGCCTTGTTCAGATCGGTGAAATCGACGCACATGCGCCATTTCCCGTTGCTCTTCTTCACCAGTACGACATTCGCCAGCCAATCAGGGTACTGCACCTCCCTGATATGGCCTGCAGCGAGGAGTTTCTGTGTTTCGTCTCTAATCGCCTGCCTCCTCTCCTCGTTGAACTTCCTTCTCCTCTGCCGCACCGGTCTCACCAAGTTGTCCATCGCCAAATGATGGCACAAGAAGTCGGGGTCGATCCCGGGCATGTCCGAAACGGACCATGCAAACGCATCCAGCTGCCGCTCTATCACCTTGGCGATCTGGTCCTGGAGCTCGACCTCCAGAGATCTTCCCAGCTTGAAGATCTTTCCTCCGATCTCTCTCTCGAGCCACTGCTCGACGGGTTTTGGTCTGGTTTCTCTGGCAATCACCGCCCTGGCGATTCCCAGCTCCCTCGCTTCCTCAGGGCGATTCCTCGCCTCTTCTTCCTCCAGACCGGCGTTCCCCTCCTCCAGCTCAGCATCCACCATCTCCACGTCTCTTCCGGCGGTCTCTTCTATTACCGTCGATCTGGGCTTCACACCAAGAGGCGGGGTGGTTGTCACGTAACTCACCGACCTCTTGTTCTTCAGGCTATTCTCATAGCACTTCTTCGCTTCTTTCTGGTCGGATTTGATGGTGATCACCACCCCCTCCATAGATGGCAACTAAACCTTCATGTGCCGGGTCGACGGTATAACGCCTATTCTGTTGAGCGTGGGTCTTCCCAGCAGAATGTTGTAGGCTGAAGGAGCGTTTACGACAAGGTATTTAATTTTCTCTGTTCTCGAGCCCGCCTCATCTGTAAACGTAGTCCTCAGCTCTATGTACCCCCTGACCTCTACCTGGTCGCCAGCGAAACCATACAAACACCCTCCATAGGGCCTCAGCTGGTCAAGGGGTAGCTCCAACTGTGTGAAAGTCGGCCAAAACATCACGTCTGCCGAGCTTCCTTGGTCCACCAGAACCCTGTGGACCTTCCTTCCTGCTGTGATCAGCGAGATGACTATGGGGTCGTTGTCATGAGGCACAACGTCCCGAAGATCTTGATTGGTGAACGTAATGTCCACATCCGGCGAGTGGTCTTCAAACATATCCACCGTCATCACAGACCTCGCGTACTTCTTCCTTTGTGACGCGGTGCATCCACCACCCGAGAAACCCCCTGCAATGGTGTGGATTTCCCCGTGTGTAGGCATCTCGTGCTGCTGAGCCTCACCACCTGCTGGTTGGGAGCTCGACGCGCCCCCCGTCCTTCTATCTAGCAAGTAGTCGTTTAGGAACCCGCTCTTGACCAGATCGTCGAGCTGGTATCCTAAGGCCAAGCACGAATCCACGGTGTGGCCAAAGCCCTGGTGGAACTCACACCAGGCGTCTGGCTTTGGTCCCAGCACCTTGTCGCCCACCTTCTCGGGCGCTTTCAACCTAGCTGATATATTGGGAATGGCGATCAGGTCCGCCAATCCCATGACAAACTTGTGCTTTGGCGGGCTATTGTACTCCCGGTGTGCTGGTTGAGGGCGCCCTTGGCCCCTGCCCTTGTTCTTCCTTGGATCATAAGGATGGCGAGTCCTCTGATCCCTTCTGGCCGCCGCTGTCTCCAGCACCCTCTGTGGCTGGATCCTGGTCTGGGCACGTGGCCTGGCGGGAGCCACGCTGCCCCTCTTCTCGGCGACTTCACTCTCATCGGCGATGTGGGCCACCGCAAGTCGCCTAACCTCAGCAAATGTGGCTCGCAGAATGGTCCCGGCAGCACGCCCTTCTTGAATGCGTAGACCAGCATCTCTTCATCTTTGGCTGGCGATCGGACCATCTGCGCCCCAAAACGATTCAGGTAGTCCCTGAGGGACTCTCCCTGATACTGCCTTATGTCAAACAAGTCATAAGACACCCTGGGCGGTGCCTTGTTCACGATGTACTGCTCGACGAAGATCTTTGAAAACTATTGGAAATTGGTTATGTGACCTGTAGGCAGGCTCACAAACCATTCCAGCGCCGTTCCCTGGAGGGTGCTCACAAACATCTTGCAGTACACGACGTCTGATCCTCCTGACAACATCATCTGCGTATGGAACGTGGTGAGATGAGCTTCAGGATCCTCCACGCCGGTGAAAACAGCCTTCACAGGTACCACACTCGCAGGGATAGACGTGTCGGTAATCGCCTGAGCAAAAGGCATAGGAAAAACGCGAGGCGGCGTTGACGGCGCGACCACTTCAGCGATTGGACGCCCTCGCTGCTCCTGAAGAGCTTGACGCAGTTCTTCAGTCACTCTGCTAAGCTCATCATTCCTGGCCCGAGAGGCGACCAGGTCCTCGTGCATTCTCGCCTGCTCTATGCGCGAGGCTTCCACATTCGCCTGCAGCGAACGCATGATTTCCACCATCTGCGCCATAGTCATGGCGCCTTCAGCAGCAACGGGCGCAACTGGACTTGAACGGTTGCTTCTCATTTTTCTCATGAACACCTGACAAATCACAGAGAGCGATGAACAACACCTCCTTCAGCGACGATCGATTCAGCGATCAATCGGTCAGAACCTCGCCAAACTCCGAAAGAAACCTCAAGAACACAGCGAACCTCCACAGAAACCCGCAACTCCACCAGAAACCACCGCTTCTCCCACGAAAAACCAAACGAGCCAAAGAACTCAAATCTCACCGATCGAAACTCGCGCAATCAGCAGAAAACTTCACCTCACCGAACAAAAACCCAAACGAACGGTGGAAAACGCGAAATTACCGAACAAAACCTAGATGAACAGCGGACAATGGTTGCACCAGCACACAACCACACAGAAACTACAGAAACCTCCAAGGACTCACGCTGTGGATGGGAACAGGTTTTACACGGCCCCACGGTGGGCGCCTGATGATCCTGCCTGTTGACCAAAACGCTGAAGCTTTGCCTCGTCAAACTTGGATCGACATATGCGCCGTGTTTGCCTCCGTCCTTCACCGCGATCCACCTCAAGAACCTGCAAAAGACGAAACGGCGCCGCTGCGGCCGATCGCACTCCAACGCCCAAGTCAGTGACTGAACCACCAATTACTAAGAGTACACTCAAGAACTCTCAAGGAACCGTGAACCAGTTCTCTCTCTCAGTATACTCAAGAACTCGCAAGCGTAAAGAAGACAATCTGAACGTGCGTACCTCAGAAGTTCGTTGGGAAACTCTTATATACCTGGACACTTTCTCTCTCCTGGCAGTTACACACCTGGACACGTGGCTTGCATCCAGTTGTACACGTGCCTTCATCTGGAGCATCCTTGACTTGGGCGCTACTTCTGACTCTCCTTTGGCTAAGTTACTTATGCATGATACTACTCAGTGCATAGTTGTCTTGGAGCGCGATCTCTACTGGATTGGCGAGTTAGGGTGCCTTCGTATACACCTTCCCTGTGGTCTCGCCGACCGCCTTCATGATCTGCACCACCTGTTTCACCGTGTATGCTCAAGCAAGCTGTCCCCCGACCTCATCCTCTGGCCAGCTGGGAAATGTCTATCTGCCTTCATCTCCGGCGATGTCCTTGTTTCGGCGATCTCTAATCACTTGGTCGCCTGGGTTTACATCTGGCGACTTCATCTTTAACCCGGTGACCGCCGGTTCTGGTGTGCTGGAGATCGGAGCACGCCAACTTAATAACTGGCGACTACACGAGCCCCCCGACTTCCTTCCCTTCTGCCAGCCAGGCGTCCCGTCAACACGCCTATACAATAGCTTGATGCCACGTCATCACTTCCGACTACCAGGACGGTAAACTAAGAAACCCATTGTATTGTCATTTAATATTTGTATTTAATTACAATTTTTTTTTTTTATTATTTAAGTACGATATTCTATAATTTAAAATTTAACAAAAATAGTTATAATAATATAAAATTATAAAAGCAAGTTAACAAATTTATTTTTTGTATACAACATCAAGTTAAGTTTAATATAATTCTAAAAGTACTCATATTGGGCCAGGAGAGAAGTTGATTTCCTTTCAATATTTTGTATAAAACATTATTTCAGATTTTTATTTATGTATGATATTAAATAATTTATAATTTATATTTTTTGAAGTAAGACATTAAGTAATTTAAGATTTTTTTATTTATTAAGTAATTTAGGATTTGTATTTATTTAGAATTTTGAATAATTTATAAATTTTATATATTACAAATTTTAATTTAAGTACTAAATTAAATAATTTAAGATATGTATTTATTTAATTTTCTAAGTAATTTATAAATATTTGTACCGTCCTGGTAGTCGGAAGTGATGACGTGGCACCAAGCTACAGTGTAGGCGTGTTGACAAGGCGCCAGGTTGACAGAAGGGGAGGAAGTCGGGGGCTCGTGAAGTCGCCAGTGATTAAGTTGGCGTGTTCCGATCTTCAGCATACCAGGCGATCGCCCAGTAGAAAGTGAAGTCGCCAGATGTAAACTCAGGCGACCAAGCGATTGGAGATCGCCAGAGCAGGCACATCGCCAGAGATGAAAGTGGTGTAGATTATGAAGGCGGCCGGCGAGACCACAAGGAAGGTGTACGAGGGCACCCTAACTCGCCAGTTCCAGTAGAGATCGCGCTCCGAAGTTAGCTATGCACTGGGCAGTACCATGCATAAATAACTTAGCCAAAAAGAGAGTCAGAAGCAGCGCCCAAGTCAAGGAGGCTCCAGATGATGGCACGTGTACGACTGGATGCGAGCCACGTATCCAGGTCTGTAACTGCCAGGAGAGAGAAAGTGACCAGGTATATAAGAGTTCTCAACGAACTTTCTGAGGTACGCACGTTCAGATTACACTCTTTACGCTTGCGAGTTCTAGCTTACTGTGAGAGAGAACATTGCACGGTTCCTTGAGATTTCCTGAGTGTTCTTGCTCTTAGTATTTGGTGGTTCGGTCACTGACTTGGGCGTTGGAGTGCGATCGGCCGCAGCGGCGCCGCTCTGTTCTTTTGCAGGTTCTTGAGGTGGATCTCGAAGAAGGACGGAGGTTCGAAGCGGTGCACGAGTCGATCCTTTGACGAGGCAGGTTCCAACGTTCTGGTCAACAGGCAGGATCATCAGGCGCCCACCGTGGGGCCGTGTAAAACTTGTTCCCATCCACAGCGCGAGTTCTTGGAGGTTTTCGTGATTTTCTGTGTGGTTGTGTGCTGGTGCAACCGTAGTTTGCTGTTCGCTTGAGATCTGTTCGGTGGAATTTGAGTTCCCTCGCTCGTTTGGTTATCTGTGGGAGAAGCGGTGGTTTCTGGTGGAGTTGCAGGTTTCTTTGAAGGTTTGCGGTGTTCTTGCGGAGTTTCGCACAGTTTTTCCGATTGATCGCTGAATCGATCGTGGCTGAAGTAAGTGTTGTTCGCTGCATTCTGTGATTCGCTAAGTTTCATGAGAAAAATGAGAAGCAATCGTTCATGTCCGATTGCGCCCGTCGCTGCTGAAGGCGCCGCCGCCATGACCATGGCGCAGATGGCGGAGATGATGCGTTCGTTGCAGGCAACTGTGGAAGCCTCGCGCATAGAACAGGCGAGAATGCATGAGGACCTGGTCGCCTCTCGCGCCAGGAATGAGGAGCTTAGCAAGGTGACTGAGGAGCTGCGTCAAGCTCTTCAGGAGCAGCAAGGGCGTTCTTCTGCTGAAGAGGTTGCGCCGTCGTCGCCACCTCGTGTTTTTCCTATGCTTTTGTTCAGGCGATTACTGACACGCCTATTCCTGCGAGTGTGGTTCCTGTTAAGGCTGTTTTCACCGGCGTGGAGGATCCTGAGGCTCATCTCACCACGTTCCACACGCAGATGATGCTGTCAGGGGGATCAGACGCCGTGTATTGCAAGATGTTCGTGAGCACGCTCCAGGGAACGGCGCTGGAATGGTTTGTGAGCCTGCGTAACGGTCACATAACCAGTTTTCAACAGTTCTCGAAGATTTTCGTCGAGCAGTACATTGTGAATAAGGCACCGCAGGGTGTCTTATGATTTGTTTGATATAAGGCAATATCAGGGAGAGTCCCTCAGAGACTACCTGAATCGCTTTGGGGCGCAGATGGTCAGATCGCCGGCCAAAGATGAAGAAATGCTGGTCTATGCATTCAAGAAGGGCGTGTTGCCGGGACCATTCTGCGAGGCGTTGATCAGGGCGCACCCCGCCACGTTTGCTGAGGTTAGGCGACTTGCGGTGGCCCACATCGCCGACGAGAGCGAAGTCGCCGAGAAGAGAGGAAGCGTGGCTCCCGCTAGGCCACGCGCCCAGACGAGGATCCAGCCACAGAGGGTGCTGGAGACAGCGGCGGCCAGGAGGGATCAGAGGACTCGCCATCCTTATGATCCAAGGAAGAACAAGGGTAGGGGCCAAGGACGCCAGCAACCAGCACGCCGGGAATACAATCGCCCGCCTAAGCACAAGTTTGTCATGGGATTGGCGGATCTGATCGCCATTCCCAACATATCCGCTAGGTTGAAGGCGCCAGAAAAGGTGGGCGACAAGGTGCTGGGACCAAAGCCAGACGCCTGGTGTGAGTTTCACCAAGGCTTTGGCCATACAGTGGACTCATGTTTAGCATTAGGATACCAGCTCGACGATCTGGTAAAGAGCGGGTTCCTAAATGATTATTTGCTGGACAGAAGGACGGGGGGCGCGTCGAGCTCCCAACCAGCAGGTGCTGAAGCTCAGCAGCACGAGATGCCCACGCACGGAGAAATCCACACCATCGCAGGGGGTTTCTCAGGCGGTGGATGCACCGCGTCACAGAGGAAGAAGTACGCAAGGTCTGTGATGACGGTGGATATGTTTGAAGACCACTCGCTAGAAGTGGATATTACATTCACCAAGCAAGATCTCCGGGATGTTGTGCCTCATGTCAACGATCCCATAGTAATTTCGTTGATAACAGCAGGAAGAAAGGTCCACAGGGTGTTGGTGGACCAGGGAAGCTCGGCAGATGTGATGTTCTGGCCGACTTTCACGCAGTTGGAGCTGCCCTTTGACCAGCTGAGGCCCTATGGAGGGTGTTTGTATGGGTTCGCTGGTGACCAAGTGGAGGTCAGGGGGTCCATAGAGTTAAGGACAACGTTTACAGACGTAAAATCAAGTATCTGGTTGTAAACGCTCCTTCAGCGTACAACATCCTGTTGGGAAGACCCACGCTCAACAGGATAGGTGCCATACCATCAACCCGGCACATGAAGGTGAAGTTGCCGTCCATGGAGGGGGTGGTCATCACCATCAAATCCGATCAGAAGGAAGCAAAGAAGTGCTATGAGAATAGCCTGAAAAACAAGAGATCGGTGAGTTACGTAACAACCACCCTGCCTCCCGGTGTGAAGCCCAGATCGACGGTAACAGAAGAGATCGCTGGAAGGGACGTGGAGATGGTGGACGCTGAGCTGGGGGAGGGAAATGCTGGTCTGGAGGAGGAAGAGGCAAGGAATCGCCCTGAGGAAGCGAGAGAACTGGGAATCCCCAGGGCGGTGATCGCCAGAGAAACCAGACCAAAACCCGTCGAGCAGTGGCTCGAGAGAGAAATCGGGGGAAAGATCTTCAAGTTAGGAAGATCCCTGGAGGTTGAGCTAAAGGACCAGATCGCCAAGGTGATTGAGCGGCATCTGGACGCGTTTGCATGGTCCGCTTCGGACATGCCCGGGATCGATCCCGACTTCCTGTGCCATCATCTGGCGATGGACAACTTGGTAAGACCAGTGCGACAAAGAAGAAGAAAGTTCAACGAAGAGAGGAGGCAGGCGATCAGGGACGAAACACAGAAACTCCTCGCTGCAGGCCACATCAGGGAAGTTCAGTACCCTGAATGGTTGGCCAATGTCGTGCTGGTGAAGAAGAGTAACGGGAAATGGCGCATGTGCGTCGATTTCACCGACCTGAACAAGGCTTGCCCAAAGGATTTGTATCCTTTACCAAGCATAGACGCCCTGGTGGGTAGTGCCGCAGGGTGTAAGCTGTTGAGCTTCCTGGATGCCTTCTCGGGGTATAATCAGATTAAGATGCATCCCATGGATGAAGAGAAGACAGCCTTCATGACGGAGAGATCGTGCTACTGCTACAAGGTGATGCCGTTTGGGCTGAAGAACGGGGGGCACGTACCAGAGGCTGATGGATCGAGTACTTGCACCGATGCTGGGAAGGAACGTGCAAGCGTACGTCGATGACATGGTCGTGACCTCGCCGGAAAAGAGCAAGCACGTTGCAGACTTGGAAGAATTGTTCACGACGATCGCCAAGTTCAGATTAAAGCTTAATCTAGAGAAATGCATTTTCGGCGTGGAGGCTGGAAAGTTTTTGGGTTTCCTCTTGACGGAAAGAGGCATAGAGGCCAACCCTGATAAGTGTGCCGCCATCCTGGCGATGAGGAGCCCAACTACGGTGAAGGAGGTTCAACAGCTAACAGGTCGGATGGCAGCCCTGTCTCGCTTTGTGTCAGCTAGCGGAGAAAAGGGCCATCCCTATTTTCAGTGCTTGAGGCGCAATAACAAGTTTGCGTGGACGAAGGAGTCCGAGGAAGCCTTCGTCAAGCTGAAGGAATATCTGGCGAGCCCGCCGGTCTTGTGCAAACCGCTGGTGGGAACCCCTCTCAGGTTGTATTTTGCTGTAACTGAGAGGGCGGTGAGTGCGGTGCTCGCCCAGGATCAAGATCAGGCTCAAAAGCCTATTTATTTTGTGAGTAAGGTGTTGCAGGGCCCCGAAACGAGATATCAGGCCCTGGAAAAGGCTGCGCTGGCTGTGGTATTCTCGGCGAGGAGGTTGCGCCACTATTTCCATAGCTTCACCATACTGGTGATGACTGACCTACCCATCCAGAAGGTCTTGAAGAAGCCTGACGTTGCAGGAAGGATGGTGAAATGGGCAGTAGAATTGTCAGAGTTTGATATTAAATATGAGCCTCGAGGCCCGATCAAGGGGCAAATCTTTGCAGATTTCGTGGTTGAGCTCTCATCTGAGGCGACACGAGTTGAAGGGGACGACTTCCGTTGGGTACTTTCGGTGGATGGATCGTCGAACCAGCAGGGCAGCGGTGCTGGAGTCATTTTGGAAGGACCCAACGGCGTGCTGATCGAACAATCTTTGAGATTTGCCTTCAAAGCCAGTAACAATCAAGCAGAATATGAGGCGCTGATCGCCGGGATTTTGCTGGCCAAGGAGATGGGAGCCAGGGTGTTAATGGCTAAGAGTGACTCGCTGCTAGTCACAGGGCAAGTAACAGGCGAGTTCCAGGCTAAAGATCCACAAATGGCGGCCTATTTGGAGTATGTGCAGGAATTGAAGAGTTCCTTTGCCTCCTTTGAAGTAGTACATGTGCCCAGGGAGCAGAATGCCCGAGCTGACTTGCTAGCTAAGCTCGCCAGCTCAGGCAAGGGGGGTAGGCAGAGGACGGTGATTCAAGAAACTCTGAAGACGCCGAGAGCATCTGTGGCAGATCACCTGGTTCTTCAGATAAGCAAGTCGACGGAGAAAGCGGCGAGAAGTCATAAGTCCTTGACGCAAGAGACTTTGAGATCGCCGAGAATTAGAGCATGTCGAGGAGAGAAGGTGAACATGACGCAGGTCTGCGCGATCCATGAGCCAGACACCTGGATAACACAGTACAAGCGATGCCTGGCAGATGGCCTTCTCCCACTGGATCCGACAGAGGCTAGGAAGGTAAAGAAAAATTCTAGAAAGTACACATTGATTGATGGCGATCTGTACAGGTTTGGGTTCACTCACCCACTCCTGGAATGCGTACATGGCGAGAAGTGCACGAGAATCATGGCAGAGCTCCACGAAGGTATATGCGGAAGCCACGTCGGGGGTCGAGCTCTGGCCGCAAGGACTCTCCGTGCAGGGTATTACTGGCCATCGATGAGAGAAGACTGCAAGAAGTATGCCCAATGTTGCAAACAATGCCAACAACACGCCGATTGGCACAAGGCGCCTCCCGAAGAGTTGAAGTCGATCTACAGCCCTTGGCCGTTTCATACTTGGGGAATCGACATCCTGGGACCTTTCCCGCTGGCAATCAGGCAGATGAAGTACTTGGTGGTGGCGATTGAGTATTTCACCAAGTGGATCGAAGCAGAGCCAGTGGCCCAGATCACCGCACACAAGATCGAAGGTTTCGTGTGGAAGAATATTGTGTGCCGGTTTGGAGTGCCCAAGCGCCTGGTGTCAGACAATGGGAGTCAGTTTGCAAGCCACTTGTTGAAGAAGCTGTGCGAAGGAGTGGGAATTCAACAAGTGTTTGCATCCGTCGAGCACCCTCAGACGAATGGCCAGGTGGAGTCAGCTAATCGGGTGTTGCTGAGAGGTTTGAAAAGAAGACTAGAGAAAGCCAAAGGAAGCTGGGCTGAGGAGGTACCCCGTATAGTCTAGGCGTACCACACCACCGAGCAGTCAGGAACCCATGAGACTCCATTCAGCTTGGTCTATGGGTGTGATGCAATGATTCCAGTAGAGATCCATGAGAGCTCGCCGAGATTCCAGAACTTTGTAGAGGAAGACTCGAATGAAGAGAGAAGGCTGAACCTGGATCTACTGGATGAAGTCAGGGAAGAGGCGAGATTGAAGGCTGAAGCAGTGAAGAGAAGGGTTGAACGAAGATACAACTCGAAGGTGATGCCAAGACAGTTTAGAGAAGGCGACTTGGTGATGAGGAAAGCCCACCAGTACGAGATGGAGAATAAACTGTCGCCCAAGTGGACAGGGCCGTTCAGAATAACCGAGGCGCTCGGGAACGGCGCCTACCGCTTAGAGACATTGGAAGGAGGGGCGATTCCTCGCACTTGGAACGCCACGCACCTGAAGTTGTATTACAGTTAAGAAGCCTTGTAAGTAAAGACAAACGCGAAGTTATATTACAATGTCTCTGTTAAAACAGTTTGAAGGGGGCACTCTTTTTTCCCTAAGGAGGGTTTTTAATGAGGCCACCCAATAAAGAGAAGTTTTCGAAGTACAAGTTGTTTTAGATTGCGTGCCTGTTGTTTTCAGAAAGTTTTGAAGAAAGACCTTGTCACTTGTATGTGGCTTAAGGCAAGTTAAAGATATGTTGCATGCTTTCTAAAAAGTTTTAAGTCCTCATCGTCTTTCGGCGATCGGAGGCACCAGTTAAAAGTTTTAAGTCCTCATCGTCTTTCGGCGATCGGAGGCACCAGTTAAAAGTTTTAAGTCCTCGTCGTCTTTCGGCGATCGGAGGCACCAGTTAAAAGTTTTAAGTCCTCATTGTCTTTCGGCAATTGGAGGCACAAGTTAAAAGTCCTCATCGTCTTTCGGCGATCGGAGGCACCAGCTAAAAGACCTCAACGCCCTCGCGCGTCCTGAGGCGAGTTAAAGACCTCCTTGCCGTCGAGCGAGTGCAGGCGAGGAAGAGCGAAAAGTCCTCAGTGTTTCTGGGGGCGAGGAGATGTAACCCCTGGGGCAATGTAGAGGCACCAGTGAAAAGTCCTCAGTGTTTCTGGGGGCGAGAAGATGTAACCCCCGGGGCAATGTAGAGGCAAGTAAAAGACCTTCTCGCCTATGAGCGAGTTCAGGCAAGTAAAAGACCTTCTCGCCTATGAGCGAGTTCAGGCAAGATAAAATCCTTCTCGTCTCGAACGAGTTCAGGTACGGTGTTAAGGGTGGACGAAGTTTGGAAGGTGGCTAAGGTAGGTTCGAAGAGAACGCCTAGCCACCCGATCTTTTATTCCGAAGTTCGGGAGGGTAGAGAAGGATCCGAAAGGCGCCTCTACCCCCAGATAAAAGAACAATGACCAAGGCATGAAGCCAGAAAGAAGCTGATATTGCCAAGAGTCTTTGGCGGCCAGGAAAAGTTCAAGCAGCGGCGAGAAAGTTAAAAACCCATGCTGATGGAGCAGATCGGGTGAAGAAATGTTTTAAGCCAGTGGTTGAGTTGAAGTTCGTTGCTTGAAGAGTGATTTTACGTTAAGGTTAATTGCCTTAAGATTACGAGCTGTGAAAGTTATTATTGCTTGAAGTTGAAATGGTTCGAAACAGTTAAGTGCAAGATCGGGCCTACAAAATTACTGAGTTATTTTTTCTGAAGTAAAATTGCGCAAGGAAAGTTGAAGCAGGCAAAGAAATTGCAGAAAGAAATACAAAGGCAAGTTCATTAAAGTGAATACTAGTTCAAAGCACATGGACAGGAAAATATGAAGGTTATTACAATTGTACAAAGAAAAATCATAAAGGTGATGGATGAGGGGAAATTGATCAGTCTTCGACGGGAACCACCTTCCCATCCACCACCTCGTTGTTCAAAGACACCATGCTGAGATCCAGATCGGGGAACAAGCATGCAAACTGTTCCCGTGCAGCAGCGAATCCAACAGCCAGAATCTGGGCAGAACTCATTTTAAGATCTTCAATCTGCTTCTGGAGTCCTTCAGTTTGCTCCTTCAGCCCCTTATTCTGCTGCTCCAGCTCTTCGATTTGTTTCTTGAGTTTTTCGTTGATCTCTTGAGCTTGGAGAAGGTCTTCAGCAACCTTCTTGGATTCCGCTTGCACTTGGCCCAGTTCAGCAGTGATTTTCCCTTTCTCTTTGTAGGCCTCGGCAAGCTCAGCAATGGCGTCGTCCCTCGCCTTCTCCACCTTACCCAGGATGATCTCCCGATCAGCAGACCTCTGCTCCAGTTTTTTCACCTTGGCGGCGTCAGTTTTTATCGAAGCTTCCAATTTAGCCACCTTAACGCGATAAGGCACAATTTTGCTCTCTAGTTCAATCTTTTCTTGAGCCAGTTGTTGTACCTTATGGCGGAGTTCAGTGGCCTCCTTGCGCACCAATCGGAGCTCGGTGCTCATCGCATCTTCTACTCGGGAGTGTTCAATCTCCGCGAGCGTCAGATTGAAGGACAACTTCTCCACCTCAACCTTCATGGTGCTGTTCTCAGTTTTGAGGTTGAAGAGGTCGTCCTGGAGCTTCCTGGTGGAGCTCTGCACCGCTCTAGTTATAATGGCGGGGATGTCTTCTGCTATCGTCTTCAGCTTAGCAGATAAAGGCTCCCACATCCTCGTGACCTCAAGAGGGAGGTTTGCAGCTTGGAGAGGCGCTGGGTGGGCCTGTTGTTGGTTTTCGTCGCCACCTTCTTTAGTTGGTTCTTCAGTAGGCGCTTCTGCTCGTGGTGGCAACGTCGGGGACTCGGTGACCAGAATCGGAGAAGTGTGGGCAACCTCATCCCCGATTGGAGCAACATCTGCGGCTGAGGCGTTGGAAGGAGGTCCCCCTCCAGCTGATACATATGGCGTGGAGGCGCTTGTGGGGTCCTCCAAGAAATTGTCTTCGGCGGCCTCAACCGCGGGTGGTGCAGTTGCCAATGGAATGGCTTGGACTGGGGAAGCGGGAGCTGGTGGAGATGGCATTGTTGGAGGTGGAGCAGGCGTGGATGGCGGTGTTGAGGTTGGAAGAGGGGGTGGGGCAGGTGGTGAAGAAGGTGCCACCCTCTTCCTCTTTGTAACAAGGCCATCTTCGATGACCTCGTCATCTTCTTCCTCCTCCTCGTGGACTACCTGGGGAGCTTTCCTCTTGGGCCTTTTGAGGACAAGTTTTTTACGCTGGGCGGCGGGTTGGACGTCGGAGGGAGCTGGGCCCTTAGGTGGCGATCGGCCCTGGGTGGCGGCGATCTCCACCACGGAATTTGGCACTGTTTGAGAGCCCGTTGCCAACCCATGGAGTCGGGCGAGCGTCCTCAATTCAGCAAGCTTGTCCTGGCCCAGCATGTTATCTGCATAAGAGCAAAAATGCATAAGGCAGTATGCAACAGCAAAGCAGATAGATAGTGCAGAAATATAAAACCAAAGTCTTGCGCACAACGCACAAGACGCCCAGAAACAGTTAACAGAAGCAAGTATTAAAACAAGAGGCTAGAATGTTCTAACCTATTCGAATTTCGAGTTGGTCCTCAAAGAATTCGAAGCAGATCAGGGTGGTGGTGAGGAAGGTGATGTTGGCATCCGCCACACTCTTCCAAAAGAAGCAGAGATCCCTGTCCAGTGCACCCATGCTATCAGGACTTCTGGGTCTCCTGAAGCAGTTCTTGGACTCTTTGCTCCCCTTGTTTACCCAGTACAAGGGAAAGCCGTCGAGTAGGGAAGTGTCCTTGTCGTTGGGGCGCACTTGGACGAACTTTCCCTTCCAGTCTTTATAGGACTGCTGGAAGATGGAGAGGATCGACCTCCCAGCAATCCCATTCAAGCTCACCCACAGGCGGTCTCCTGGGTGCTTGGCTTCAAAAAGGAACAAGAATACGTCTACGGATGCGGGCAACCCCAGATGGTCGCACATCACTTGGAATGCTCGCACAAACGCCCAGCTGTTGGGGTGGAGCTGGGCGGCGGCAATGTTGAGCTCGGTGAGGAGCTCCCTCTCTTAACGTGTAAAGGGAAACCTTAGTTTCACCTTCTTGAATAGCGTTGTGTAGACGAAGCAGAAGGGCCCGTCGTTGCTCGCCTTGTCGTCGGCGCAAACGGGCAGACCAGGGGGGCAAGGTAGCACTGTCATCTTCTCGTCGTGCT
Organism: Phaseolus vulgaris; assembly: GCF_000499845.2. NCBI lineage: Eukaryota > Viridiplantae > Streptophyta > Magnoliopsida > Fabales > Fabaceae > Phaseolus > Phaseolus vulgaris. The sequence goes on from NW_027174081.1 coordinate 1,079,697, forward strand.
CCTTGTGGAATGATTGGTGAGGTACATCCCCCTTAGTCAATCGCAAAACTGCCCCAGCAGTGTTCACGGAAGATGTTTCCCCCAACAGGGTTGAGTTGGCCCAGGGATATAGTTTCTTGAAGTCTGGTGGGGGGACGGGGGCTCCTCCGGTGATAGGTGGAGTCGCCTGGGCCAGGTTAGGGCGGCAACTCGAACGTGGAGGAATCGCTTCGTAGCACTCTCTGCCCTGTCTACGCGACTGCGTCTTCTGCAGAATCACCCTCAGAACCTTCTATTGCTTCTCCAAACGTGACCTGCAAAACACACAGACGGCGCCTCTAGCGGCCGTTTGCACTCCGACGATCAAGTTAGTCCACAGAACCACCAAAGACTAGAAAACTAGTAATGTGTGTGTGAAAAACTCTTGCACTCTGTTTTTCGTCTCTCTTCTTTTTTTCTCTCCCTCACTCTCCCTCTGATTCTCTCTTTTATCTCTCTTTTTCTGCTTCTGGGCATAACAGAATTCTGTTATGCTTTTCTGGCATGTGTCAGAACCCTGTTATGCTTTTCAGAGAAAGCGTACCTTCAGAATCAGCAGTGGGGAGCGTGAGAGTCTGCGCGTCTCTGCGCTTGGCTGCGCCTGTCTGTACCTTCAGTGGTACGGAGTGCTCTTTTGTCTGGACCGCACCCCTCTCAGATGATGACACGTGGAGGCCTGCAACTCACATCTAACCACACACGTGTCACTTACTGGAAGGGCTCTAGCGCTTCTCTTTGTGTGCCTAAGTTACGCCCTTGCGGAGTAACTTAGGATATTTCTCTCATCTGGGTAAGTCGCATACTCTTAGGAGAACGTCGGGTGTGGCTAGTCTAGGCACACTCACCAGACGTTGCTCTCTGCGTATACAGCTTACCCTTCACGATGTCACGCACGTAATGGGTTGAGGGAATCACCAATCACTGACTGGTTTACTAGTTCCCTCAGGCCACTCTCGTGCATGATTCCCTGAGGTGTGCTCATGCGAGATCCATGCGTAACGCTCTCGCTGGGAACCTCAGTCCCAGTTTAACTGCGTGTAACACGAGACCCCGATGACAATACACCCGATGACTGATCAGTGTTTATTCGCTTCTCGCGCTCTGCCTCCAGGCGCGAGTCTGGGAACTGGTCTGCTGGTGGCCACTTGGCTACTGACCACCGATCACCATTCTGGGTGATCTGTCCCCTGACCTCTCTGCCGCCTGATCTGTCGGTGGTAACTTGGTTACTGAGCACTGATCACCGCTCTTGGCGATCGTCCCCCTGACCTCTCTGCCACCTGGTCCACGTGTCACCCTTCGAGTGGTCCACGTGGTTCTCTGTTGCTGACGTCATCGACCACCGATGACCGATCGGATCAGGGGTGATCTTGGTGCGAGTCATGATGGAAGCTGCAAAGGAAGAAGAAAAGGAAAAAATGATCAGGGGTCACAGAGGCTGACTCGATCATGGAAGAAAGGTGAAAACGAACGAACGTAGGTTCGTTGCAACGATTGACGAAGCCCTAAGTTACGAAGAAGGAGAAATGGCAAAAGCAACCCACAACGTATGCACCAGGCAGTTACAGGATGATGCGAATCGGTTAAAATGCAGGGAAAACCAGCAGAAGAAGAAAAGGAAGTACCTTTTTATGATCAGAAAGGCGATGAAGAATGTTGGTGATTCAGAGAGTTGAAGAACGTCGAGAGCTTTTTCGCAGCAGAAGGTTAGAGCGTTTGTGAATACGAAGAAAAGTGATGGAACAGTGTGGAGTGAAAATGGGTTTAAGGGTTTTTCGAAATGGGTTTGGGAAGCGCAAACGGTAACTGAAGGTAACCGTTGATGAAGCCACGTGTCGAGCGATGGGTGAGGGGTTTGGTGGAGCGTCAGAGAAGCAGAAAGTACAAACCGCTTGGAATTCTGCGTCAGTGCCACGTAGGTCGGTGTTGACGTGACTCTTTCAGTCTTTTCGCTGGACAAGTCTTCGCTTAAGATTGGGGGGCTTGTGTACCGTCCTGGTAGTCGGAAGTGATGACGTGGCACCAAGCTACAGTGTAGGCGTGTTGACAAGGCGCCAGGTTGACAGAAGGGGAGGAAGTCGGGGGCTCGTGAAGTCGCCAGTGATTAAGTTGGCGTGTTCCGATCATTAAGCATACCAGGCGATCGCCCAGTAGAAGGTGAAGTCGCCAGATGTAAACTCAGGCGACCAAGCGATTGGAGATCGCCAGAGCAGGCACATCGCCAGAGATGAAAGTGATGCAGATTATGAAGGCAGCCGGCGAGACCACAGGGAAGGTGTACGAGGGCACCCTAACTCGCCAGTTCCAGTAGAGATCGCGCTCCCAAGTTAGCTATGCACTGGGCAGTACCATGCATAAATAACTTAGCCAAAAAGAGAGTCAGAAGCAGCGCCCAAGTCAAGGAGGCTCCAGATGATGGCACGTGTACGACTGGATGCGAGCCACGTGTCCAGGTCTGTAACTGCCAGGAGAGAGAAAGTGACCAGGTATATAAGAGTTCTCAACGAACTTTCTGAGGTACGCACGTTCAAATTACACTCTTTACGCTTGCGAGTTCTAGCTTATTGTGAGAGAGAACATTGCACGGTTCCTTGAGATTTCCTGAGTGTTCTTGCTCTTAGTATTTGGTGGTTCGATCACTGACTTGGGCGTTGGAGTGCGATCGGCCGCAGCGGCGCCGCTCTGTTCTTTTGCAGGTTCTTGAGGTGGATCTCGAAGAAGGACGGAGGTTCGAAGCGGTGCACGAGTCGATCCTTTGACGAGGCAGGTTCCAACGTTCTGGTCAACAGGCAGGATCAATATTATTTTTGATTATTATATAAAACTAAAGCTCGATCAATGTTTTACTGCGAAAAAAGTTTATATCTATATCCATATTTATGACAATTATAGGTAGCGGTAACTTTTGCCACGTGTGATTGTAACGTATTTTGAAAGTTTCTTTTATATGTATCTATATCTATAACAATTCTAGGTAGCACAACCCGAAACTTGAAATCGGATGAGAAATGAGAACCATATAAACTAAGAAACCCATTGCTTTGCCATTTATTATTTGTATTTAATTACAATTTAGTTTTGTTCTTGCTGGTTGACCTGCTCACCGGTAGACTTTGGTAACAGGCTCTAGCTTCGTCTGTCTCCGCTGGAATCTGTTCTTCCCTTTGATGCGTTGGAACGCGACTCCGTTGAAACAGAGGGCTTATAAGAATAAGAAGTAGTAGGTTTCAGTCTTAGAACACAGCGTACCTTTACCTGGGATCTCAAGTCCTGTTCCCGCCGGTTGACCTGGGTTGTCTTTATGCGTGGCTTGTCCTCACGAGCTAGGGCACCTTCGTTCTGCTCCGTCTGTGAGTACCTGAAAAGAAGTGAACAAAGGGGCGCCCTCGCGGCCGTTTGCACTCTGACGATCAAGTCAGATAGCGAGAAACATCAAAGGTGACGCACCCTCGTGTATAACACTGTGACTGAATGCTCTGAGGGTGGTCGAAAACTATACTGAATGCCTAAAGCTGTGTTGCCCTAATCGTCTTGTGCACACAGTGGGTGCGCAGCGAAAACAACTAAGGTTTGTGCTCTGTGTAACACTGCGAGAATTAGGTCAAATCTCGGATCCCCTTCAAATGTCCCAAAGCCCCCTTTTTATACACTCCTTGCATTTAAAGCGCATTAAAGCGCATTGAAAGCGTATAAAAATGCGCCTCGAAACATTTGATATGTAAACCAAATTAATACGTACCTTGGCAACCTTTCACTAAAACATTTAATGAGCACGTGCTTATTGTCGCGTGCTCTTCTGACTTGATCGTTATTCTGCGCAGAGGGTCCCACAACGCCGCAACCCAACATAGGGTTATTCCATAGTGTGAGCCCTCTTTCCTCGAAGTGCTTCTGGCGCGTGGGTTGACTTCCTGGGTGCCAACTCGTGCGCCCCAACCTCTAGCCGCTCACCTTGGGAGTGTATCTACCTTTCTCTCGTACCATGCATGTGGTTCTCCCCTGGGCGTGGCCCCCTCATGGGTCGTATCTGTCCCAGGGTTTCCTAGCGGTGGCGTGGGTACTTCACGAGTTAGGTTACTCCCTACTGGTACTAGGACTGTGGCCTTGAAGCCACCTTTTTCTTTCTCTTTGTTGCCATTCTGAGCTGTCAAGGAGGCCCGAGCCCTCCTTGTGATGTCTTAACTTGGCTATGCCTTATCTTGGTGATGCCTTTACCTGGCGACGCCTTTCTTAGGCGATGCCTTTCTTGGGCGACGCCTTTGCGAGGCGACGCCTTTCTTAGGCGATGCCTTAACCTGGCGATGCCCCAAGCGGTCAACTTGTTGACTTTCTTTCCCTTCTTTGGGGCCCTCGAGCGGTCCCACCATGTGTTGACTTTGACTTTGACTTTGACTTTTGGTCAATGCCCGGGGACGGGACGGTACAAGTCCCTTTTGTAGACTTCCTCTAGGCTACCTCTTGTAACAACCTTCTCTCACGAGAATCTTATCTCAAGTGAAAGCATGTTCAATGGGAGAAAAGTCCTCTGTTACAATGCGCACAATCTTAGCGCTACAACTATACATAATCTTTTCTCCTTGGAGTGCATAAAATCTTAACAGACTAACCACCAGGATACCAACTCATGTACCAACATTAGGGGTCTAATTTGTTTCACGTAGGCTTACATGCCCTTACGTATCATGCATGCAACCTATTCTACCAAACCCTAGCGCTATTGGGCTTAGGCTTTATAGAGAATGTTTTACTTGTACTAGAACCGAATGCACTAAACACACCCTTAGGCCCATTAACGCTCTTCGATGACCAACCAGGCCTTATACACGAAGGATTATATTAAGTATATGAATGAGAGTCGATACACACATACCTAAGGTCCACTCATGTGGCCCCTCATCTCGACCAAACGACCGAGCTGAACTGATTAACGTAGACGCTGATGCCCGACCACCGAGTGCTGAGCTCTACACACTCTGGTCCAATACACAAGTGATGTGATTCCAATAGCAAAGAAGAGAATGATTCTTAACATTCTTAGGAATCAACTTGAGTTGGACAATAGTTAGGCACTTTCTCTTAGAATTGATCAATGTTCTAAGTCAAGAACTCACCAAAACTAGCACCAAATCCAAACTCATATGGAAGTTCCAATTATAGTCAAATTGAACCGATTAAAATGAAAGAAGAAGCAATTGCACCGAATAGAATTAGCTAAAAACTGAAATGAACCGAACATAAAGGCTGGAAATGAATAAGAACAACAAAGAACAACAAGGAAACAAAGGCACCAAACCAAAACAACTAAGAATTGAAAACTGCCAAACAGAAATTCAAGAACAACAAGCTAAACATGAACAATTGAAAGAGAAGGAAGGAAGGAGAGGAGAAAGCTCATGAAGATGGATGTATGGTTGGATGATCACGCCACTAGAAGGATGGAGACTCCTAGATGAGTGTGCAAGCCGCCACTTGAGGTAACCATGGAACCATCAAGATAAGACTAGTGAAGAAGGCACAAAGCTCTCCAATACTCTCTCAAAATTTGAGTATAGTTTCTTTAGTCTAAATTCAAATCTGAATTGTGAATGACCTAAGCCCTCCTTTTATAGGAGCAAGGGCTGGTCATGAAGCTTACAACATAAGCTAACCAAAAGACTCTTCATATGCTACTTACTAATAGCGCCTAAATGAAGCATGAAGAGTACTCTTCTAGAAAATTCTAAACTAATGCCTAAAGATGCTTTTACAAAAGAGGTATCTAAGGTTTCCCTCTAAGCACCTTTCCTAAAAACTATGTATTTAAACATTCTATATTATTTACAAATTTATAAAAGAAACTATAAAGAGAGATATTTAAATGAAGCCTATTCTTGAAAACTTGTAGACTTCTTTGGCTTTAGGCTTGATCCTCTCTTTATTTTATGTCTTCTTTTAATTTTGAAAAGACTAGAAGGAAGAACTTCAAATGTGTAGGTGAATGACCTCTCCCTTCATTAATAAAAGCCTCCTTTATTTGATTCTCATCAACAAGCCCCCTAGGCTTGAGCTGAACTGGTTTTAGTGAAAAGGCTAACTGCTCCCCCACGATGACCTATGTGTCCTGTGAGTAGCGCGGAGCGCATAGTGACTTGAGGTGACATCTCACCACACTCCATCGTGAGGGTACACATGGCCATCATCAACGGCTGGAAAGCGTTGCCGCTTGCGCTTCCCTCATACGTTAATACTTCGAAAAATCAAACCTTCTTCATTGTTTCATTTCCCTTTCAAAGTCTTCGCGCCTCTCTTCGAACGCTCTCCTTCTTCTTCTTCTTCAACCCAGACAGACCTCATCGCCTCAGCTCGTCAATCGAATCAAGGTATGTCCTTTAACTCATGAATGCTTGTCAACATCACTTTAACGATTTTAGTCTGCTTATATCAACTGCGCTGAGACTGTTTACATTTCATGCGATTGTGATTGTTTGTCTCTGTTTTTGGCTTCGTCATTCCCTTTTTCCAATCGCATGCGCTTCTTTTATCTGAGCATTTGCTTGTGCCTGTTTGTTTGCTTTCTTTTTTTTAGATACTATGTATGATGGAGTACAAAACCCTATATCCCTGGGCTCCTAACAATCTATTAGAAGAGACTTCTGAATACAACACCCGTGAAAAGATAGTATTATATAGGAAGACTGAACATCCTAAGAAAAAGTGAGTTTTTGGTAGAGAGAATGATAAGTGTGTTAGGGTAGTGCCGTGTAGGATAGACGATCCAGTTTGCTGTGATGAATCGTTGAACCCAAAAGGTCCTTTCAGCTTCTTCTATTCTACTATTTTTAAAAGGTTCTCCTCTGCCTACCCTTATACCACTTTGAGAGAGCCCTCCTCACCGAAATTAATACCGCCCCTGCCCAACTCCATCCAAATAGTTGGGCGTTTGTTCGGGGTTTCTCCATTCTCTGCAACAACTTTGGCCATCTGCCATCAGTGGAAGTCTTCCTATATTTTTTTGAAGCCAAACGCCTGGGTCGCCAGCTGTGGGTGAGCTTCAACGGGGTTCCTGGGAGAGTTTTGTTGTCCCTCTTCTAGCAATCTTACAAAGGCTTCAAAGGCAAATTCTTCAAAATCCATTGCAGCAAAAACGACCCAACTCTTCTGGATGTGTTTCCTCCATACTGGACTGAGGAACCAAGATTCCAAAAGCCCAGGCCCTTAGAAGGCATGCCCCACCGAGAACGAGAGGTGTGCCTCTTCCTCTCCAAACTCAAGGTGGTTTTTGACACTGCCGCCTTGATAAAGCATGTGTTCTCCCTGGTGGGACTGATAGCATACATTGGTATCCTTTTGTCCCTTACTATTGCTAATGATATCTTGCGCGTGTGTGTTACTGAATTCTCTCTTGTTTTTTTATGCAGACAGTATGCTGGGTACATTGGATAAGAGAGACTTGGTTGCTAGAGCTAAGTTGTTAAAAGCTGCTGCTCAAGCTCCTCCTGTCGAGGACTTGAAATTGAAGGCAGTGGCTGAGGTGGCCTTCTCAGATGATGAGGACACATGCTCAGGGACCGTCTTCAAGCAGAAACGAAAAGCTGGCCCTGCGCCTACTGAGCATTCAATCTCAGATGCTCGGGCTCCCTCTCCACAAGTCCCTCCACCCAACTGTTGGGTCTATTAGTGTCTAAGTTCAAGAGGGGAGGGGTGAATTGAGCTTATAAAATTTTCGCAATAACACACAATTTTTCAGTATTCCAGAGGCAAAAAGAACAGATTGTTTTTACATGAAACAGATTGATTCTTCAGAGCAGTCTTGGCACAATTTGAATTTTGTTCAATGTAAAATTGTGTTCAACAAGAAATATAACAGAACCAGATCAGCTTAATATTGTGAGGATGAAGGATATAGCTATGCTTAGAAATCAATCAAAAGTTACACAACACAAGGTTTCAAGAAGTATGATCCTTTCTCAGGTTTTAATGAATGATCAGTTTGTTTACAATTCACTTAAACCATTATATGCAGCAACCTTGTTTATGATCAGAAAACTTTAACAAATCAGGAAGAACAGTTTTCACTTAACCCAGAATTAACAGATTCAATTTAAAAAGAACAGATTTAGTTCTTGACAGAATTAAGCAAAAACCAGAAAAGAGTGCAGGGATGAGAATACAAGATACACACGTTTTTATACTGGTTCACTCATACAGAGCTACATCCAGTCTCACCTTACCCCAAGGTGGAATTCACTAAAAACAGTACCAATCACTTACAAAACCAGCAGTTCTTGAACACTACAAGAACAGCACATACAATGCTAAAAAACCCTATTTCAGCACACCTTGCACTCCAAGAAACCCTATCAAGGAGTGACTAACACTTACACCTTTACAAAACAGAATAAAGGAAAGATTACACCTGAAAAGAAGATGCAAGAACTCAAAACCAGTAGTTCAATTTGCTGCAGAACTGCACCAGCACCTTCACCAAGATTCAAGGTTTCCTAGAACAAGCACACTTGAAAATCTCTTTGGAAAACCTTTCAAAAACTCTTTCAATCCTTCTTCTCACATGGAAATTGTTTGATCTCTGTCAAAAGCGTAATTCCTCAGCACTTGTTCATGTGAGAGAGACATTGTTTATATAGAAAACAGTTTCTAACTTCTTTTCAAAAAACAGTTGAAAAGCAGTTAAGAAAACAACAGATTCAGTTTTGAACTTAACAGATTTATTTTATGAAAACTGCCAACTCAGCTTAAGAGAAATAACTGTCTGAGTGGTACCTTTGGTGCCCTAACTAACTTGTGAAAAACCTTTCAGCAGACCAAGGAATAAACCTGTTCTTTCATAGTAAAACAGATTAAAGTATAACACACAAGCCAACTCATCTTAACTGAAATAACGAACTGAGCTTTCCCTTGGTGCCTTAACAGAAATTTAAAAAAGCCTTTTAACAGAGAAGAAATAAACAGATTCTTTCTCCATAAAACAGATTTATTTGTGTACTGTTTTAAAACTGTTAAAACCATTTTAAAAAGCTTTTCAAAAAACTATTTAACGAAAGCCTTTTTAACAGAGAAGAAATAAACAGATTCTTTCTCCATAAAACAGATTTATTTGTGTACTGTTTTAAAACTGTTAAAAACATTTCAAAAGGCTTTTCAAAAAACCATTTAACCACATCATGTGCTTGATCTAGACTTGGTTAGGCATCTAGGATAGGTTATACAACAAAAGGCAATCATACACACTTACAAGCCTAATTACAAATGAATCTAAAAACCTATTACAATCTTCAAAGCACTCAAGCCATTTTCTTCATCAAACACACATCAAGCCTTGGTAGGGAAGAGGCTTCCTCCAGCTTCAACAATCTCCCCCTGTTTGATGGAGACAAATTCCCTTTGCTTTGCACAGCTTTGAAGAAAGATCATGACCAAATCTGTACAGAACCATATACACAGAAAACAGGTGTTAAAGCAGAACAACAGATTTAGAAATGATATACCTGCAGATTTAACATCTGAATCATATTAGCAGCCACTGTGAATATCATCTGCAGAACCTGTACCAGGCTATTCTTAGGCTGTTCTCTAGGCTATTCTTCTCCCCCTTTGGATTCATCAAACAGAATGGGAGCACAAAATACCACAGAAACAATAATAGCCATACATAACAGTTCAAATAAAACCAATAAACCATAAAGGTTCATTACAAATCTCAAAACAACTAAAAACTAGTGCAGAAACGAAACAGTACAGATTAATTCCAAATTGCTCAACAACATATAAAAGATAAAGACTTAGAAATAGGATCACTTGTTGTTGTAATAAAGCTCAGCTAGCTGCACTTGAACTCCTTCAAGTTGGTCATCCAAGTGTTGAAACCTGGCGTAGGTCATTTCATAGTGTGCTTTCTGCTCATATGTGAGTGTGTCCAGCCTGCCTAGCACTTGTCTTTCAAACATAGACAGAGGTTCACCTCTGTATTCAGGTGCCTCATATGCAACCATTGCATTTTGGTTTGTAGCAGCAATATCCTCATGTCCAGCAGAGTGTACTGGTGATGCATCCATGTTCTGCACTCCATCAGCATTTTCTTCTTCATTTTCTGGATCAGCAGCTTCATTTTCAGCTCTGTTTGCAGCATTCCTTCTGAATATCCAGCTATCATCTTCCTTTTGAAATCCCATCTTGAGGAGAGTGGAGTTGTCTATCTCACTTGCTGCCTTAATTGTGTCATTTCTTTCATTTGTAGTGTCAACTTCAAAGTAATCAATTAGCTTTGACACAAAAATTGCATATGGAAAGCGATAGTCTGGTAACCTTGTGGATTTGAGCATATGCTCCACCATAGTACTTACCCAATTTACCTTGAGTTGATTCATGATGCAGTATAGCAAAATCAAGTCCTCTTCGTGGAGAGTTGCATGATTACTTCCTCTTGGAGTAAGCTGCCAAGCAATGATGTAGGCAAGGAGTCTTGGAATGATTGTGAGATTTCCAGCATGAAATCTAGCCACTGGTTCAGCAGGATTCCTCACACAACTTCTGTAAAACTGCATCTTGTTGAATCCCTGGATTCCAGCAGTATTCCCTTTGCTTACCTTCATTCCAGAATATTTGATTCCTCCCACATTGCTCCATATTTCCCTTGTAATCTTCAGCTTCACACCTTTCACATGGGAGACCAGATTTTTTCCATCTTGAACCAAGTTGCTGTAGAAAACTTTCACCAAATCTGGATATACATTTCCAGTCATCTCTAGAAAGTTCTTCAGCTTTTGATGCTTGAGCAAGGTTTTTGCTTCAGTCAAATTTTCTTCTCTTAGCCAGGAAAATTCCAGCACTTTGGGTGCATTGACTTGCTTCCTGCTTGTCTCATGGATGTACCTTGTCATTGCTTCAGAATCTCCAGCAAACCATTTCTCCAGAATGCCTTGGTTGCTGCTGGATTGCTCTTTGGATTTCTTCCTTCTGTGTGATGAGGATGCCATGCTTAATCTGTGTTTTCCTGCATCAGTTTATTAACATACAATTCTAGAGAAAAAACAGCACAGATTATTACTCAGAACAGAAACGAAACCTGTGGTGAAGCAAGTGTGAACCTGGACAGCTTATAGCACAAATGAGAAAGTGTAAGAGAGAACTGATTTGAGCTAGGTTTATATAGAGCTTAAATCAGATTTTAGAAATCACCAATTGTAAAAGAAAATCAATTAAATCAGATTTCAGCAATTATGGATTGAAAATAAAATCAATTTGATATGCTTCAGATTTTATTCCTGTGGTGTAGCAGATTCAGGTATTGATTTGCACAAGAATATATTGGAACCAGATTTTAATTTGATAAATCAAATCTGTTGCACTTACACACAATCCAATCAGTTGGGATACCCACAAGCTAATTGGCATAGGCCTGCTGGTTAATAACCGTAAAAGCAGTCAACAATAAAGTGAGAGAGAGAAAAATAAATCTTTCTCTTTCCTAGTCACAGCTGTGATTTCTGAAACAGGGAACGAAACATGTTAAAACATAAAACAACAGATTGAAATTTTCACTGCAGAGGACAATTCAAGCTAATTATACCCAATTCATTTAAAAGAAAGTGAAACCTGTCTTTAGCAAGTGGTTTAGTGAATAGATCAGCTAATTGAAATTCAGTACCAATGAATTGTATATCACATGTTCCATTAGCTATATGTTCTCTTAGAAAGTGATGTCTAATTTCAATGTGCTTAGTCCTTGAGTGCATGACAGGATTCTTAGACAGATTTATGGCACTTGTATTATCACAATTTATAGGTATGTTATTTAACAGAATACCAAAATCACTTAGCTGCTGCCTTAGCCATAAGGTTTGAGCACAACAACTTCCAGCAGCTATGTATTCTGCTTCTGCTGTGGAGAGAGCAACACAAGCTTGCTTCTTGCAATGCCAAGAGATTAGACTTGATCCAAGCATGTGACAAGTCCCACTTGTGCTCTTCCTATCAACTTTGCAACCTGCAAAATCAGAATCTGAAAAACCAATCAAATTCAGAGATACCTTGTTAGGATACCACAATCCAACATCCTTAGATCCTTGCAAATATTTCAGAATTCTCTTTGCTGCATTGTAGTGTGATTCCTTTGGATCAGATTGATATCTGGCACATAGACATACAGCAAACATAATGTCAGGCCTGCTGGCAGTTAGATATAATAAGGAACCAATTAAACCCCTATATTTCGTTTGATCCACTGATTTTCCTGCAGAATCTTGATCCAGCTGACAATTTGTTGAAATAGGAGTGCTGATTGCTTTGCATTGATTCATATCAAACTTCTTGAGCAGTTCCTTGCAGTATTTTTCTTGGCTTATGAAAATCCCATCCTTGAGTTGCTTAACTTGTAGACCAAGGAAGAAATTCATTTCTCCTAACACTGACATCTCAAACTCACTTTTCATGGTTTTCACAAAGTCTTCACACATCTCTTCATTTGTGGATCCAAAGATAATATCATCTACATAGACTTGCACAAGTATGATATCTTCACTTTTCTTCTTTAGAAAGAGAGTTTTATCTGAATTGCCACGGCTATAACCTTGAGACAGCAGAAATTCACTTAGCCTTTCATACCATTGCCTAGGTGCTTGCTTTAATCCATATAAGGCTTTCTTAAGCATGAACACATGTTCTGGATTCTTGTGATCTTCAAACCCTGGAGGCTGAGATACAAACACCTCTTCATTGATGTAGCCATTTAGAAATGCACTCTTGACATCCATTTGAAACAGCTTGAAACCTTGTATGCTGGAGAATGCTAAAAGAAGTCTGACAGCTTCAAGACGTGCTACTGGTGCATAGGTTTCACCAAAATCAATACCTTCTTCTTGGTTATACCCTTTAGCAACCAGTCTTGCTTTATTTCTAGTGATAGCTCCATGTTCATCCATCTTGTTCCTGTACACCCACTTGGTTCCTATGATGTTCATCTCATGCTTCCTTGGAACCAAAGTCCACACTTCATTGTATTCAAACTGGTTCAGCTCTTCCTGCATTGCTGTTATCCAATTGCTGTCTTGCAGTGCTTCTTCCAGGCTTTTAGGCTCAATCTGTGACACAAAAGCTACTGTTCTGCAGAAGTTATTGAGTGAATTCCTTGTTGAGACTCCTTTCTCAATTTTACCAATTACATTGTCAAGAGTGAGATCCCTTTGAGTCTTCCATTCTTTAGGCAGTCCTGCATTCACAGTAGATTCTTTGACAGAATTTGGATTAGTAGCATCAAGCTCACTAGATTGATTCTGTTGCATAATTGTTCTTAAATCATCCATACCAGGTTCATCCACAACAGATTTGGGCACAGAAAAATCTGTTTCATCAAACACAACATGTATAGATTCTTCAACAGCAAGCAATCTTTTATTATATACTCTATAAGCATGACCATTTATAACATAACCAATATGTATTCCTTCATCTGATTTAGGATCAAACTTCCCCAGATTATCTTTACCATTATTTAAAACAAAGCATTTGCAGCCAAACACCCTAAGATGACTAATGCTAGGCTTCCTTCCTTTATACAATTCATAGGGAGTTTTCTTAAGGATTGGTCTAATCAATGTTCTGTTAAGCACATAAGAAGCAGTATATACAGCATCAGCCCAAAAATATTTAGGTAAACCAGATTCATTTAGCATAGTCCTAGCTAACTCTTCTAGTGATCTATTCTTTCTTTCAACAACACCATTTTGTTGGGGTGTCCTAGGAGCAGAATAACTATGTATGATCCCATGTTTTTCACAATATTTATCAAACTTTGCATTTTGAAATTCTCCTCCATGATCACTACGAATCTGTTTTATCCTATTTTCATTCTCATTATGCAGAACCTTAGCAAGTTTCTTAAAGGCTTTATATGCATCATTTTTAGAAGCAAGAAACAAAGTCCATGTATATCTTGAAAAGTCATCAACAATCACCAAAGCATAGTAATTTCCAGCTAAGCTAGCAGTCCTAGATGGTCCAAACAAATCCATATGCAAAACATCCAAAGCTTTATTTGAAGAAACCATATCTTTTGACTTAAAGGAAGTTCTAATCTGTTTTCCCTTTACACAAGCATCACACAACCTGTTATTTTGAAACTTTATGTTTGGTAAGCCAGAAACAAGTTCCTTAGATTTTAGCTTATTCAAGTGATTTGTGTGAATGTGAGCTAGTCTCCTATGCCACAGCCATGATTCATCATTTTTAGATAGCAAACACTCATTTTTAGAACAGCTCTTAATAATGTCTAGGAGATAAATGTTGTTTACCCTTTTTCCAGTGAACAGCACCTTACCAGAATTTTCATTTGAAATTGTACAAGTATTTGCTTCGAAATTGACCTTGTATCCCTTGTCACACAGCTGGCTAATGCTTAGAAGACTATGTTTTAGCCCTTCAACATATAGGACATTCTCAATTGTGGTTGAGTCTTTAGTACCAACATCTCGTCTTCCAAGAATTTTTCCTCTATTGTTATCTCCATATGTGACATGCCCTTCAGCTTTGAGTTTCAGATTTATGAACTGAGTCACATCACCAGTCATGTGTTTTGAGCAGCCACTGTCAAGATACCACTGGTTTCTTCTGCTGTTTTTCTGCAACACAACAGATTTAGCACATATGGTACCCCTTTAGTTTAGGGTCCAGCATGATTAACACCTTTCCTTAGGAAGCCATTTGGCTAAACCTTTAGGAACAAAATATTTCCTAGCCTTACATGTTCTAGATACATGACCAGATTTCATACAATAAAAACATGTTGCAGTATGCATTGTTTTTGAATTACTAAAAGAGGAAAAACCTGTTTTGGAAGGAACAAAGAAACTTGACAGCTTTTTCACATTACCTTTCATTCCAGGATTATATCCTAAACCATTTTTATTGAAAACAGCATTCTGTGAACCTAATAATGTTTCAAGATTTTCTCTTCCCTTAGTGAAATTTGAAAGTGTTTTTAATAAATACTCAACCTGTTTTTCCAGCTTTTTGCAATTATCACAAGTTTTAATTGATGCATGCAAACATGTCAATTCAAGACTAATTAATTCAATTTTAGCTTTGTGCAGTTCTTCTTCAAGAGTTTTAACCTTTGGTTCAAGTACCCTATTTACTCTATTCAATCTGTTGCACATTACAGCCAACCTGTTTGCTTCATCATGTGTTTCCTTAAAGGCTAATAGCAGTTGATCATAGTTTTCAGAATCAGTGGAGAAATTACTTACCGAGTCAGAGTTGGATCCCTCATCATTCACCATGAAGCAAAGATTTGCTTTTTCACTTTCAGTTGAAGAATCACTAGATGAGGATACATCATTTTCTTCCCATGAGATATATGCTCTTCTACCTTTCCCTTTGTCACTCCTCTTGCTTGCTGATTTTTCTTTACTTTGATTGTTTGGACAATCAGCTTTTATATGACCTGGTTTACCACATCCAAAACACGTGTAATTGGAAGAATTTGAATCAATAGGTTGTTTGGAATACCTCTTTCTCTGCTGAGTTCTGTCACGGTTTTTCTTTCTAAGAAATCTGCTGAATTTCCTGGTGAGCAGACTCACAGTCTCATCATGTTCTGGATCACCTTCTTCCTCACTTGCATCATGTTCTATGGTAGTTTTCAGAGCAATTCCTTTGGCCTTCTTTTCCACTGTTTCTTGTTCTTTCAATCTTTTCAGCTCAATTTCATGTTCTATCAGCTTTCCAAAAAGTGCTGCAGTGGACATCTTGGATAAATCTCTGGATTCTGAGATTGTTGTTACCTTAGGCTGCCAGCTCCTATCAAGACATTTTAATACCTTAATGTTAAGCTCGTCCTTGTCAAAGACTTTACCAAGGCCAGTGAGGTGATTTACAATGTGTGTAAATCGTTTCTGCACATCTGCAATACTTTCTCCAGATTGCATTCTGAACAGCTCATACTCCTGAATGAGTGAGTGCTTCCTTGCCCGTTTCACATCATCAGTTCCTTCATGAGTCACCTCTAGTACATCCCACATCTCCTTTGCTGAGTTACATTGAGAGACTCTAAAGAACTCATCCATATTCAGTGCAGAGGTGATGATATTCTTGGCTAAGGAGTCATATTGGGCCTTTTTCTTCTCAGTTTCACTCCATTCAGACCAAGGCTTCTTTATTGTTTCATCTTTGACAACCTGCATAGGTATAAAAGGTCCACTGACCACTGCATCCCAGATTCCCATGTCAATAGATTCCATAAAGATCTTCATCCTGATTTTCCAGAAAGCATAGTTAACACCACCAAACATAGGAGGTCTATTAATAGATGCACCTTCAGCAAAAGGCATTTTAAACTCAGACATCATACACACACTTGAGCAAAATACAAGCCCTAGCTCTTGATACCAATTGTTGGGTCTATTAGTGTCTAAGTTCAAGAGGGGAGGGGTGAATTGAGCTTATAAAATTTTCGCAATAACACACAATTTTTCAGTATTCCAGAGGCAAAAAGAACAGATTGTTTTTACATGAAACAGATTGATTCTTCAGAGCAGTCTTGGCACAATTTGAATTTTGTTCAATGTAAAATTGTGTTCAACAAGAAATATAACAGAACCAGATCAGCTTAATATTGTGAGGATGAAGGATATAGCTATGCTTAGAAATCAATCAAAAGTTACACAACACAAGGTTTCAAGAAGTATGATCCTTTCTCAGGTTTTAATGAATGATCAGTTTGTTTACAATTCACTTAAACCATTATATGCAACAACCTTGTTTATGATCAGAAAACTTTAACAAATCAGGAAGAACAGTTTTCACTTAACCCAGAATTAACAGATTCAATTTAAAAAGAACAGATTTAGTTCTTGACAGAATTAAGCAAAAACCAGAAAAGAGTGCAGGGATGAGAATACAAGATACACACGTTTTTATACTGGTTCACTCATACAGAGCTACATCCAGTCTCACCTTACCCCAAGGTGGAATTCACTAAAAACAGTACCAATCACTTACAAAACCAGCAGTTCTTGAACACTACAAGAACAGCACATACAATGCTAAAAAACCCTATTTCAGCACACCTTGCACTCCAAGAAACCCTATCAAGGAGTGACTAACACTTACACCTTTACAAAACAGAATAAAGGAAAGATTACACCTGAAAAGAAGATGCAAGAACTCAAAACCAGTAGTTCAATTTGCTGCAGAACTGCACCAGCACCTTCACCAAGATTCAAGGTTTCCTAGAACAAGCACACTTGAAAATCTCTTTGGAAAACCTTTCAAAAACTCTTTCAATCCTTCTTCTCACATGGAAATTGTTTGATCTCTGTCAAAAGCGTAATTCCTCAGCACTTGTTCATGTGAGAGAGACATTGTTTATATAGAAAACAGTTTCTAACTTCTTTTCAAAAAACAGTTGAAAAGCAGTTAAGAAAACAACAGATTCAGTTTTGAACTTAACAGATTTATTTTATGAAAACTGCCAACTCAGCTTAAGAGAAATAACTGTCTGAGTGGTACCTTTGGTGCCCTAACTAACTTGTGAAAAACCTTTCAGCAGACCAAGGAATAAACCTGTTCTTTCATAGTAAAACAGATTAAAGTATAACACACAAGCCAACTCATCTTAACTGAAATAACGAACTGAGCTTTCCCTTGGTGCCTTAACAGAAATTTAAAAAAGCCTTTTAACAGAGAAGAAATAAACAGATTCTTTCTCCATAAAACAGATTTATTTGTGTACTGTTTTAAAACTGTTAAAACCATTTTAAAAAGCTTTTCAAAAAACTATTTAACGAAAGCCTTTTTAACAGAGAAGAAATAAACAGATTCTTTCTCCATAAAACAGATTTATTTGTGTACTGTTTTAAAACTGTTAAAAACATTTCAAAAGGCTTTTCAAAAAACCATTTAACCACATCATGTGCTTGATCTAGACTTGGTTAGGCATCTAGGATAGGTTATACAGCAAAAGGCAATCATACACACTTACAAGCCTAATTACAAATGAATCTAAAAACCTATTACAATCTTCAAAGCACTCAAGCCATTTTCTTCATCAAACACACATCAAGCCTTGGCAGGGAAGAAGCTTCCTCCAGCTTCAACACCAACCCTTCCCGTGCTCGCTATATTATGGTGCAAGAGAGTAGGGTAGAGAACTCGCGGAAGGGATGACTGTGGGATCCTTCCTTGGATGCCCCTTCCTTTCTTGAGAAGACCCTACTTCCCACCGAGGCCAAAGAAGAACTGGACAACTTGGAGGAGGACCAGTTGATAGAGAAAACAGTGAGGCAACTGGGACAGGCCTTAGCTGCAAACTGTCTTGTCCTCTCCAAGCTTAGGAGGTGGTAGGATTCATCCAAGGAGGTGGACATGCCTCAGTTGCTGAGCTCTTCCAGCAAGTTGAGGAGCTTCAAATGACGTATCAAGAGACCTTGGTGTTATCTGCAAAAAATGATGAACTCCATGCTGAGGTGGATAGATTGAGGGAAGAGCTGGCCAAAAAAGGCGAGGAACTGGTGCATAAGGATGGACTCTTGAAGAAGACCAAGCAAGACCTAACAAATGATGCTGCCAACTGCTACATGGTGGGTTTTGACGATGTTGTCGCCCAGGCCACCTGCATTTACCCTGAGCTGGATTTCTCCCAACTTGGCTTGGGCAAGATTATGATAGATGGGCGATTAGTGGATGGAGAGTAGTGGAGTGGGGCTTCCTTGTCATCATCCTCCTTTTGTAGCCCTGTGAACAATTTATAATTTTTGTACATGTATGCATGTTTTTATTTATGTAACACGCTCTTCTTTTCCATACTTCGACTAGTATAGCAACAATGCGTGCCACTAACAAATACAATTATCATAACTTAACCAACTAATGACAATGCTTTTGATCACCTCATGCTTAAGTAATGTGGCTATGATGACTTAATCAACTAATGATAAATTTCGCCATACCAACATAACAGGGTAACTCACACAATGTACTTCAGTTAATTGATGCAACTAACCATGTTAACAAGGTAACATACCAATTAAGCATGGCGAACCGTGGTGTTCTTGGCAGAGCTATTTGCGGGACAACTTGTACCTTTTTGTCGCAGGGGTTGTCTCACTCCACCTTCACTTTGGTAGTGCAAGTCTTATGTATTTTCCATTCACACGTCCCTCCTCGAGCCTGGGAATGACTCGTGTGGTTGACTTGGGTGTTGATTTTCCTTGAAGTCTACTCTCAACACCTTCATGGTGCCTTGTTACCCTACAGAGTTGAACTTGATTCCTCTCAATCGAGTACCTTGAGCTCGGTGGGTTTCTCCTATGCTGAGGTGGGTTACTTTGTATATCCTTAATTGAATGTTCTCTTTTATTCTTAATTGAGCTCAGTACCTCCCAGATTCAAAATCTTACTAAAAGGAGAGCGTACTGCCCTACAACATATACTCAAGGTGTTTGAACTTTGGAATCTTACCAAGACATGGCGACTTCCCTAATTTAGACCAAACAATCCTTGTTATGGCAGATAAAACTTTTAAAACATCTGATATCAGAGTCTTACTGAGACAAATGTCGTCTTTCTTAGCTCAAACCAAACAATGGCAAGCTATGATTCAGGGTACCCTAGCTTAAAGTCTCACTGAGCAAAAGGTCCTCTCGGTTGAATCGTTGCGAGTCTCTATACTCCCATTATTGGAGTCTTACCAAGGGGAGGTTGTCTTTCCCAGGTCAAGCCAAACGATGGCGAGCTACGATTCAGGGTACCCTGGCCCAGAGTCTTACTGAGCCAAAGGTTTTCTCGCCTAAATCGCTATGGATATTTACATTCCCAAAGGGAGGATTCCTTCAAGATTCGTTCAGGGTGCCTAAACTCAGAGTCTGACTGAGAATAGGGTTTCGCATCCGATCTGCATAATCGTAGGGTCACCTAAGCCTTGGAATCTTGTCAGAGGGATATGTGACCTCGTCTCGTTAATCATTAGTACACACAATGCGCTTACTCGGATAACATATCGGTCAAATTGCCTTCCTGGGTGTTAACAGAGTATAATGCGAACATTTTTCATGAATAGTTTCTCATTGGGCGACCTCATTAAGAAACCCTGGCAAGGGAAAAAGAGTGTCCCTTCAATCGTTCACATTGTACATAAATGACATAATGTATTAGCTGAAATAAAACTTGAGATTGGCCCCATTCCACGTTCAAGGAATAGTCCCACCCTCCAGAGTCTCGAGCCTATAAGCTCCGTTTCTGAGTACCTCTACCACACGGAATGGGCCAGTCCATTTGAGAGACAACTTATTCTCCAACTGATAGGGGTGAGCCCTTCGCATTACTAGGTCGGCAACCTGGAACTGCCAAAGTCTCAACTTGGATCTTTGCTTATGCTCCACCCTCCTCTTCAAAGCTCCAACTCTTGCACCTCGTCAAGTAGGTCTAAGTTCACCTTCCTTCCTTCGTTAGACTCCTCTACCATGAAGTTTTGGAATCGTGGTGCACTCTCCTGAATCTCTACAGGGATCATAGCATCTGACCCGTACACCAAACTGAAAGGCGTTTCCTTCGTGGTGGATTGTTGAGTGGTGTGGTAAGCCACGCGATTCAAGGAACCTCATCTGCCCAGGTCCCCTTAGCTTTCTCCAACCCCCTCTTTAGGCCTCTAAGCAAGACTCTATTGGCGGACTCGACCTGCCCATTAGTGTGAGGATGCTCCACCGAGGCAAACACCTATTTGATATCGAGCTTTTTGCATAGCTTGCCTAGTTGCTGACTTGCAAACTAGGTGCCATTGTCAGACACTAAACGTTTTGGGATCCCAAAACGACAAACAATGTTTTTCCAAACAAAGTGTTGAACCTTGTGGGAAGTTATCTGTGCCACGGGCTTGACCTCTATCCACTTGGTGAAGTACTCAATGGCCACCACCAGGTACTTCATCTGACGAATTTCTAGTGGGAAAGGGCCTAGGATGTCAATCCCCCATGTGTGGAAAGGCCATGGGCTGTGGATTGACCGCAACTCCTCTAGGGGTGCATGATGCCAATCGGTGTGCTTTTGGCATTGTTAGCACGGTTGGGCATACTTCATTTTGTCTTCCCTAATGGTCGGCCAATAATACCCTGCTCAAACAAGTTTCAATGAGAGAGCTCGCCCTCCGACATGGTTCCCACAAATACCTTCATGGAACTCTGCCATGATACCTGTGCACTGCTCTCCACTCATGCAGGTCAAGATAGGATGAGTGTAGCCATGCCTAAATAGCTTTCCATCTACCAGGGTATATCTGCATGCGTTCTTCTTAATGAACATGGCCTTTGTCGGCTTCGTCGGGAGCAAGCCATCAACAAGGTAACACCTATAGAGTGTCATCCAGGTTTCGCCCACGTCGACTAGGGAAACATCTGGCAATTCCTTTTCCGACAAACCATAGACACTCACCTTGGGCACCTTCAGCGTTTCTTGGGTCAACGATCGATTCCCTCTTCCCCCGCCCTCCAAGACACCCACCTGTTGGACCTCTCCCGCACAACCTACAGTGGTTTTGGGCGCCTTTAGGGTCTCTTGGATAACTAACCTCTAGCGACCTCTCTTGCCTGAGCTGGCGAGTTTTTCCAACATGTCTGCTCGACCATCTTGTTCTCTTGGGACATGCATTAACTCGAACACAGAAAAAGTTGTTGAATCAAGTGTGTTCAAGCTTTGAAGAATCCAAACCCTTTGAAGGATGATAGAAGGATGGAAGTGCTTGCTGTTGCTAAGCTGTCTATAGATAGTATCTGGGGTAGACTTTATGTTTTAAATCCACTCTTGATTGAATCCAAAGCTTAAGCATTCTCAAACCTTTTAAAAGAAAAGTGTTTTTCAAACTAAGTGAAAAACAACCTGTTGTTTTGTTGAAACAACCGATTGTTTTATACTTAGGTGTTTTTAGAAAGGTTGAAAACTATTTTTGATGGTTGACTTGCTGTCGAACCAAAACAACCAATTGATTCGAGCATTCAGCCGATTGTTTGTTTTGGGACCATAACAGAAAACTGTTTTGTGCTTTGACTGAGCATTAAATGATTTTATAACTGATTACACTCCAGTTTTAAATGGTTTGACCAGTCTTTGAATGCAATAAATAGTTTGTTCAGATTTTGTAACAAACAAAAACTTAGATTTAATCAAAGAAAAAGAGATTTGAGTTTTTCACTGATTTTTCTTTTGAAGAGTTGAAGTTTGCTTTGAAATTGCTTGGATCAAAGAGAGTGTGATATAGGATTTTCATCTTGTATTGATTTCAGATCTTTTCTGTAACAAGTGTAATCCTTTGTACCTTTGAAGAAACTCTGTGTGTGAAGCTGAGAAGTGTTGTGTGTTCTTGAGGTTGTCAAGATCAACATTCTTAGTGGTGTTGTGCTTAGCCAAAGGAAGTGTGTGTCTTGAGGGGATCAAGGTCACTTCTTTGGTGGTGTTGTAAGTAATCTAGGGTTGATTGCTTAGTGGATTCCCCAGTGGTTTCTGGGAAGACTGGATGTAGCTCTTGGATAAGAGTGAACTAGTATAAACATGTGTTCAATCTCTCTATCCTTAAACTCTTTAATTTCAGTTTTATATTTGTGAACTGGTATAAACAACCGATTGTTTCTGCGAAACAATCGATTGTTTCTGCGAAACAATCGATTGTTTTTCTGGTGCTGTGCTTATTTGCTTTGTGTTTAGGCAAACTGATTTCTTAATCAAGTTTTTCTCGAAGTAATTTCATTCTAGATTTAAAAGTTTGCGAAAATCCTCTTTAAACCATTCACCCCCTCTAGTTTAAAACCATACATTCTAACAATTGGCATCAAGAGCTTGGTACTTGAAAGATAATCAAGTTTGATCCGAAAATCTTTTTCTATGGCTGGAAAACTATCTTTTAAGGAAGGTGCTTCAATCTACAAACCACCTTTATTCTGTGGATTGAATTACAAGTATTGGGAGGCTAGAATGAAAATCTTTATGGAATCTATTGATCAAGGAATTTGGGATTTAATCGAGAATGATCCTTTCATTCCAAAGCTTAAAAACAATGGTTCTTTTATTGCAAAACCTTGGTCCCAATGGACCAATGAAGAATGTAAAATGACCAAGCTTGATTGTACTGCTCAAAACATAATAGCTTTTGCACTAGATACTAATGAGTTTTTCAGGATATCAAAATGCAAAACTGCTAAAGAGATATGGGATACGCTCAAATCTACTCATGGGAACATCAATGAATCAAAGGAAGTAAGGTCAAAAAGTCAAGCATGAAGGAAAAGGAGGCAAAACAGAAAAAGCCTCAACCTCTGCTTCATGGCTAAAAAGGAAGATGACTCAAGCAGTGTAAGTTCTTCCAACTCTTCAAATTCTAAAAATTACAGTCCATTACTTCAAGCCTTTCAAGAAACACATGAAGAAGCTAACCGATTGGCCCTCTTGAACAACCGGTTAAAGGGAATGAATAGCTGGCTTGAAAATAAAGGTAAAACACTGGAAGAGGAATTGGAAAATTCAAAAACAGATTTTGAAAACCTTGAAATAGTTTACAAAAACTCCTTTTGCAAGTGTGAAACTCTTATTTGTGAAAATTGCGAAAATCTTGAATTGAAAGTCCATTATCTTGTTAAAACTATGGACAAGCTTTTTAAAGGTCAATCCAACTTTGAGAATGTCTTGGCATCTCAAAACTGTGTTTTTGGAAAAGCTGAATTGGGTTTTAACCCACAGAACAAGCAAGATAGATTTTCAAAGTCATTTTCGAAACTACCAGAAAAACAACCGATTGGACTATCGAAACAATCGGTTGTTACATGCTTCTACTGCATGAAAAGAGGCCATTCTGTCAGATTCTGTAAAATCAGAAAATATGTTGTTCCTAGGGCCTTTATGAAGTGGATTCCTAAGTGCAGTAAAGATTCAAATAATGAATGTAAACCAAATGGACCCACATTCATAAGGGGACCAAATCTTTGTACTTGAAAATCTTCTTCGTAGGAAAACTTGGAGGAGAGCATGCAACAATGGTACTTGGACAGTGGGTGCTCCAAGCACATGACTGAGGACAAATCAAATTTTCTGAGCATCTCCTTTAAGCAAGAAGGGCACGTTACCTATGGGGACAACTACAAGGGAAGGATTCTTGGGAGAGGATCCATAGGAGACAAAGATATCTTGGTCATCCATGATGTTCTCTTTGTAGAAGGATTAAAACACAATCTGCTGAGCATTAGTCAATTGTGTGACAAGGGATATCAGGTTATCTTCAAAACAAACACATGTGAAATCTGTCTCCCCAACACTAAAGAGGTAATGTTGATAGGTAAGAGAATCAATAATGTTTATCTTCTAGTTATCTCTTCACCATGTTCAATTGGTTGTCTTCTATCCAAGCATGATGAGTCTTGGCTTTGGCATAGAAGAATTGCTCACATTAACATGAATCACTTGAACAAGTTAATTTCAAGAGATCTTGTGATTGGGCTACGAAAGCTCAAGTTTGAGAAGGACCATATTTGTGAAGTTTGCCAAAAGGGGAAACAAGTGAAAAATTCTTTTAAAATAAAAAATGTTGTTTCTTTTTTAAAACCTCTTGAGCTACTTCACATGGATCTTTTTGGACCTTCAAGAACCATGAGCCTTGGCGGAAACTACTATGCTCTTGTTATTATGGATGATTTTTCTAGGTTCACTTGGACTCTCTTCTTAGAATAAAAAAGTGATGCCTTTTCTGCATTCAAGAAGCTTGCAAGAAGATTGCAAAATACAAAGAACAACAACATAGGCTCAATAAGAAGTGATCATGGAGGTGAATTCCAAAATGAAAAGTTCAGTGAATTCCAAAATGAAAAGTTCAGCAAGTTTTGTGAAAAGATGAGAATTCTGCATAATTTCTCTACTCCAAGAACTCCACAACAGAATGGTGTGGTGGAGAGGAAGAACAGGTCCCTTGAAGAGCTAGCTAGAATAATGCTAACTGGATCTTCTCTTCCTAAGTATTTTTGGGCTGATGCAGCTAACACTTCTTGTTATGTGATGAATAGAGTGCTAATTAGGCCAATTCTGAAGAAGACTCCTTATGAACTCTTCAATGGAAGGAAGCCAAACATCAATCATCTCAAATTTTTCGGTTGCAGCTGTTTTTTCTCAACAATGGAAAGGAAAACCTAGGGAAGTTTGATGAAAAAGATGATCTTGGTATCTTCATAGGCTATTCTTTAAAAAGTCTTGCATACATAATCTACAACAAGAGGCTAATGACTGTAGAAGAGTCTGTTCATGTTGTCTTTGATGAGGTGGATTGCAAAAGCATTCAAATCTCGAAGAACAGTGCTGAAGAGGATGAGTAGAACATCAGTTTGGAGAAGTTGGACATCTGTGTAGAAAAACAACCGGTTGATTCCTCGAAACAACCGATTGAAATTCTGCAACAGAGTGAGTTACCCAAAGAATGGAGGATTCCTAGAGATCTTTCAGTGGAAAACATCATTGGACAGATAAAGGAAGGTGTCTCAACACGTAACTCCATCTCAAACTTCTGCAAGCACACTGCTTTTGATGGATTTCCTATGAGCTCTTCTTGGATGTTTGTGGAAGATGGTGCGGAAGCTTAATGGAAGAGATGAACAAGGTCCTCCTAAGACGTGTGGTGACATTGAAGGTGCATGAAGAGTGTGGAAATGGGGAGGTTCGGCCAACCCCTTTGAAGGTGGTGAAAGGTTTGAAGATTAAAACCTAGAAGCTAGGCAAAGAGTAATGTATGGCACTAAATTGGCAGCATAACAATAATCTATTCAATCTTCCAAATACATGAGCCAAGCCCTCTTATTTATAGTGTTTAGAGGGCTGGAAATTCAAAAGAAAGTGGAGGGAAATTCAAATGAGAAGCATTTGAATTTGGAGCCAATTCCTAGTCACAAGGGAAGTGTGACTTGGTTTCTATTTTTGGCACCTCCTAAATCTATACCTACACCTTCTTTTGTGTCACATGGAAGGTGTGACTTAGCTTTATACATTTGCACCTCTTATATTTATATCTACACCTCCCTTTATGTTCTACTAAAAATACTCAAAAGTAATTACAAAAGAAAGACATCCAATGATGCTTAGTTTGCCCATATCTTCTATTTGTTGGGCTTGAGTTGAAGCTTGAACTTGTATTTGGGCTTGGGCTTGGGCTTTTTCTATAATGGGCTTGGGCCTCTTCCATCATCCACTCCCTCTTGAAAAGGATTTGTCCTCAAATCCAATGCTTCTTCTTCATCATCATTATGTGGATGTATGTGGCTGGATGGTTTCCATCATCCCCTCCTTCTTGAGAGGATCTGTCCTCAGATCTACAGGTTTGATCTCGAACAACAACCTTATTCCTATTTTGAAAACAAGGCTCCTCCTCCAGGATCAAATGTCCATCTCTGTGAGTCATCAAACAAATCAAATGTGTTAGTTTGAGCAGTTGTGCAAACATTAATTTTAGGAAGTTGCCATTCCTTTTGTTTTTCTATTGTTTTTGGCAACTTCTCATAATATTTCTCTATTTGCTGTTGTATTTGTTCTTGAATCCTCTCATGCATTTTCTTAACAAAATCATCTTTTGTAACTCCTTCCTTATGCACAAAGGTATGTGGATTAGGAAGGGGTAATAAATCTAAAGGAGAAAGAGGATTAAGTCCATATACAACTTCAAATGGGAAAATATTGGTAGTTTTGTGAACTACGCTATGGTACGTATGCTCATCTCTAGAGTTGTGTTTGTCCTTTATGATTATTCTAGGCATAATAGAAAGAGCTAGATTTTCAAATGTATTTTGACCATGCTTTTGAGGATGATAAGAATTTAAAGTGTACAACTTAGTTGCAAGTTTTCCCAAGAGAATCCTCAAATCATGGTTTGCGAAATTTGGAGCTCTATCCAACACTATGCTTGAAGATAAACCATGAGGATGTATCACTTCTCTAGAGAAGAGTTTATCCATATCCATGAAAATGGAATCAAAACCTTTTGTTGTCCTAGGAAGCTCTAATATGAAATTTGTGTCTTCCCAAGGATCATTTGCAAAAGGTGAAGGAGTATAGAGTTCTTGAGACATTGCCTTAGGTGTAGATTGAAAACAAGAATTGTACCTAAGGTAATGTCTTTGAACCTCTTTTCTCATGGGGGTCAAAAGTTTTCCTTTTAAAAGCACTAGAGTTTTATCAACTCTAATTTGACCCATGAGTTCTCCTTCATGAAGACTTTCTCTCGTATGTGTAAAGATAGTCTCATTGTTACAACCATTGTTTATGAGAATTTGTACACTTGGCAATGGTTGTCTCAATAAAACATGACAAGTTTCTTTAGGCACTACCTCACATAAAAATTTGTTTTTGTAGATGCTTATAGATAACTTGACATTCAATTGGTGATATCCTAGCACATATGAGAAATAATCTACTTTATCTTTATCTATGCAAGCTTCTTTTAAAGACTCTTCTTTTTTGCTTATGCTTGCAAGTGTTCCTTTACAAGAGGTAAGGCTAGGTTGTTCAACAAGAAGCATGTTTTCAAGGGTATTTTCAATGTGCTTGCCTTGTTGAATGACTTTGTGGGAAGGAACACTCTTCTTCCACGCCTTTTGTTTCACAAGGTTCTCTTGCTTTTCTATTTTTACATTTTCATCACTCTCACTAGCTTCTTTTTCTTTGTTACTATTATCATCTTTGTCCCTTAAGATCATAGATCTTTCATTGGAACATTGAGATGCTAATTGATCATTGCCAAGGTATTCTAAACATGGAATTTATCTAGCTTGAGTGTGAGAGATATGCTTGGTTAGGTTTTGGGAAAGTTCTAGAGATGTTTCTTGTATATGTTCTTCCCTTCTATGGAACTCATCCTTGTCATAAGATACATAGTATGAACTTTGCTTTTGACTTGATTGTTTTCTCAAAATTTGTTTTTCAACTTTAATGCTAAGTTGAATCAAGTCATTTAAATCTCTATAAGGTAAAAGTTCAACTTTGTTTCTTATCTCAAGTTTGAGACCACTTAGAAACCTAGCTATGGTGGTATGGTTGTCTTCGTTAATCCTTGCCCTCTCAATATATGATATCATCTTTTGCCAATATTCTTCTACACTCATATCTTTTTGATGAAGTCTTTGCAGCTTGTCCATCAACTTCCTATTGTAATGTGAGGGAATATGGCGACATCTCAAGGCTCCCCTAAGGTCATTCCAAGATGTAATGGGAGGGTCCTTGTGGAGATGTCTCTCTCTTTTTAGGGCATTCCACCAATACATAGCATCACATTGAAAACTTAAGGTAGCTAAGGGTACTTTCTTTTCTTCACTCATATGGTTGTAAGCAAACAATTGCTCTACCCTCATCTCCCAATATAGATATGTTTCTACATCTTCTTTTCCATAGAAATGAGGTAGCTCTACCTTAACCTCCTTTAGGTTTTCTTGTCTCTCTTTTCTAGCTCTCCTAGGGGGTGGTTCATTTATCCCAAGACTTTCTTCCCCAAAAGAATCATAAACTTGAGAGCTATATGCATGAGAATGTAATTTTTTTGAAATTTAAGACTTCTCATCCTTTGCTTTAGTCAATTTATTAGTTTTGGTCTCATTCTCCAATTGTTTAGATGAAATTGATTGAATATCTTTGGAAAGTTGTTTCAAAAGGGATTTGATGGATTTCATATCACTTTCCATAGACTTTGAAGAATGAGAAGACATGACTAGAGCTTTATGTCTAGAAATGTTTTACTTTGAGAAAAATGAGGGAAGTTAAAGAAGGTAGTTTTCCAGGTAAGAGAGGTGAGTCACAATGGACTACTTAAATACCAAGTCTTGCCTTAGCCAAAAACTATCCCTCAATGTCTTCACACAAATCTTTCTCTTGGTAAACCACTTAAAACACAATTAAGTTGGAGAAATCAAATTTGTAATGCAAGAAAACAATGCAAACTATCTAATCAACCAAGCAAAATTAATAAAGCTTAAACATGACAAAACAGTTTGATAAGCGTAGCTAATTAAAGGTAAAAAGATGCAATCAAAACAATTAACAATTGCTAAGCTAGATAGTTCTAAACTAGTCGGTCCTAGGTGAGGCTTCTTGGACACTTGGAGCCCTTGAAGACACACTCACCGTCTAATTACGTAATTAAAAAAGTAATTAACAAGAGTTAAGTTGAAAAGAAATTAGATGAACTCCCTTTTGTTGATTTTTCTATTTGCACTTCTTTTGTTGTCTCTTCTTTGTTGGGCCTTCCAATGTATGTGGTGTATTTAGAAGGTGTTTGTTTCTGCCCCTCGCCTTTGTTACTCTTGGAATTAGGTAATTAATTATTCAATCCAGCACCTATTAAGCAAACTAGACTCCCCTTAAGTCAATTCTCACTCAATCAAGTACCAATTGATAATTAATCCACCACCAAGCTTAGAGGTCAAAGAATTAAAGCAAGAAACAAATTAATTTGAAAAAACAGTACCACACCAATGGAATTAAATGTGACAACTAGAAAGAGTTCCAATGAACTTAGACTAGCAAATAAAAAAAGGTACTCAAAGAAAAGATGGCACACAAAATGGAACCTATAGAATAGCACTAGATTTGATTTCAAAATAAAAAAACAGCACCACTGAAATAATTTTTGTGGTCCAGAGAGCGTGATTTTCACTGATTTATGCTAAGCTGGCCTTTTAAAATATGCTTCTGAAAATTTATATGCAAACAAATCAAGATCTTAAAGAAATTCTGGCGTTGGTTTCACTCCTAACGCATGCACCATTTTGTTTTAATAAATTTTCTAAAATCAGTGTTCAGTTACGCTAGTTGTAGCGTCAAGATTGCACACTGTTTTTATAATATTTATCATTTTTTTTCTATTTGTTTTTTTGAACTGATTCTTTTTTTGTCTTTTCTCTAACACCTCAATTTTGCAAAATCCAGAGGATCAGAATTTTCTTATGTGGGAAAATAATTTTCTTAAGCAAAACAGCCAGCACAGAGTTATGCAAAACAGGGGTTTCTGTAAATTAGGAAAAAACAGCAAGATATACCAAAAGAAAAACACAATGGAATTTGTGTAGATCTAAACACAAATATGAACTCAAGCTAAAAATAAAAAGCACCAAAGGATAAAAAACACAGCAAATTCAGATCAAACATTTATACCAAAAACAAGAAACAAATAAGTCAAACAAAGTACTACTATGATTTGATGACATTTTTGGAAGAAACATGACTTGACAAAACACATATAGATTCAGAAATTAAAAGACTCAAATGAACACAATATGAACCAATTAAAATTGGAATAAGGACTCAAATACCTAAAATAAAAAAACAGCAACACAAACTATATGGAATCCTACCAAAAATTGCACAAAGATTGCTCAAGAACAATTGAACAAGATGCACCGATTGGAATTTCCAAACAGCACACCAATTCAAAACAAAAATTAAAAAACAGCAAGACAAATATGGAAGATGAAGAACAACACGGATTTAAGAAGAACTCAAAAAGAAAATGACAAAGAGATACTCATCTTTGAAGAACCATAGCTCATGATACCAAATAATGGATTTCCTATGAGCTCTTCTTGGATGTTTATGGAAGATGGTGCGGAAGCTTAATGGAAGAGATGAACAAGGTCCTCCTAAGAGGTGTGGTGACCTTGAAGGTGCATGAAGAGTGTGGAAATGGGGAGGTTCGGCCAACCCCTTTGAAGGTGGTGAAAGGTTTGAAGATTAAAAGCCTATTCCTAAGAGAGTTTAGGCAAGGAGTGAGAATGGCACAATTTTGGCAGCATTTCACTATTCAATTAATCTTCCAAATACATGAGCCAAGCCCTCTTATTTATAGTGTTTAGAGGGCTGGAAATTCAAATGAAAGTGGAGGGAAATTCAAATGAGAAGCATTTGAATTTGCAGCCAATTCCTAGTCACAAGGAAAGTGTGACTTGGTTTCTATTTTTGGCACCTCCTAAATCTATACCTACACCTTCTTTTGTGTCACATGGAAGGTGTGACTTAGCTTTATACATTTGCACCTCTTATATTTATATCTACACCTCCCTTTATGTTCTACTAAAAATACTCAAAAGTAATTACAAAAGAAAGACATCCAATGATGCTTAGTTTGCCCATATCTTCTATTTGTTGGGCTTGAGTTGAAGCTTGAACTTGTATTTGGGCTTGGGCTTGGGCTTTTTCTATAATGGGCTTGGGCCTCTTCCATCAGCTTTTGTCTCTCAAATTGAACCAAATTCAATTGATGAAGCTCTCAAGGATGAAAAATGGGTTGAAGCTATGCATGAAGAGCTGAATCAGTTTGCAAGGAATGAGGTATGATTTCTTGTCCCTAAAACAGCTGAGATGAACATCATTTGTTCGAAGTGGGTGTTCAGAAACAAACTAGATGAGGATGGTGTGATCACAAGGAACAAAGCAAGGCTAGTTGCCAAAGGATACAATCAAGAGGAGGGAATTGATTATGGTGAAACCTTTGCTCCGGTTGCAAGATTGGAGGCTGTGAGGTTGTTGCTGGCTTTTGCATGTATGAGTGGTTTTAAGCTCTTTCAAATGGATGTCAAGAGTGCTTTTTTGAATGGCTACATCAATGAGGAAGTATATGTGGATCAACCACCGGGCTTTGAAGATCATCAATATCCCAATCATGTCTTCAAGCTGAAAAAGGCTTTGTGTGGGCTGAAGCAAGCTCCAAGGCAGTGGTATGAAAGGCTTAGCAACTTCCTTTTGTCTCATGGCTATGAAAGGGGAATGATTGACAAGACTCTCTTTATCAAAAAGTCAAATTCTGAAATTATCCTTGTGCAAATCTATGTTGATGACATCATCTTTGGTGCTACACAAGATAGTTTGTGTGAAGAATTTGTGGCTGCTATGAAAGGTGAGTTTGAAATGTATATGATGGGAGAATTGTCTTTCTTTCTTGGATTGCAGGTTAAGCAAACAAAGGATGGAATCTTTCTATGCCAATCAAAGTATTATAAAGAGATTCTCAAGAAATTTGAAATGGAGAGTTGCAAGGAAGCAAGCACACCTATGCCATCAAGTTGCTACATGGATGTAGATGCTGCTGGAAAACAGGTAGATCAAACTAAATATAGAGGTTTGATTGGCTCTTTGCTCTATCTAACAGCAAGTAGACCGAACATTATGTTTGCAGTATGTCTTTGTGCAAGATATCAAGCAAATCCTAAGGAGTCACACTTCAAAGTTGCAAAGAGAATTCTGAAATATCTCAAAGGAACATCAACTGTTGGGTTATGGTATCCTTCTCACTCTCCCATTCATTTAATTGGCTATTCAAATTCTAATTTTGCAGGATGCAAGCTAGATAGGAAAAGCACAAGTGGTACTTGCCACCTTCTTGGTTCAAGCCTCATCTCATGGCATAGCAAGAGGCAAGCATGTGTAGCTTTCTCTACTGCTGAGGCTGAGTACATAGCTGCTGAAAGCTGTTGTGCACAGATTCTATGGTTTAAAACCTTCATAATCTTTCCTAAATCTGTTTTAAAACCTGTTAGAGTCTATTTGTGAAGACAATTAGGGGGAGAATTGATTGGTTCTTGTGTATCTTTCTCTGAAACTGTTTAAATCTGTTGAAATCTCTGATATCAAAACTGTTTCTGCTTTTGGTGATAGAAACAACCGATTGTTTCGTGTAAAACACCAATTGTTTGTTTGGAATTCTATTTTCAATATGTGAAAATCTAACCTGCTGCTGTAGGAATTGGATTGTATATATGCTGTTTTTGCAAGAAACTCCTTCAGATTCAATCAAATCCAACACAAGCAACCAGGGATTTGTCTTCATCAAATAGGGGGAGATTGTTGAATCAAGTGTGTTCAAGCTTTGAAGAATCCAAACCCTTTGAAGGATGATGGAAGGCTGGAAGTGCTTGCTTTTGCTGAGCTGTCTTTAGATAGGATCTGTGGTAGATTTTATGTGTTAAATCCACTCTTGATTGAATCCAAAGCTTAAGCATTCTCAAACCTTTTAAAAGAAAAGTGTTTTTAAAACTAAGTGAAAAACAACCTGTTGTTTTGTTGAAACAACCGATTGTTTTATACATAAGTGTTTTTTAGAAAGGTTGAAAACTGTTTTTGATGGTTGACTTGCTGTCAAACCAAAACAACCAATTGATTCGAGCATTCAGCCGATTGTTTGTTTTGGGACCATAACAGAAAACTGTTTTATGCTTTGACTGAGCATTAAATGATTTTATAACTGATTACGCTCTAGTTTTAAATGCTTTGACCAGTCTTTGAATGCAATAAATAGTTTGTTCAGATTTTGTAACAAACAACAACTTAGATTTAATCAAAGAAAAAGAGATTTGAGTTTTTCACTGATTTTGCTTTTGAAGAGTTGAAGTTTGCTTTGAGATTGCTTGGATCAAAGAGACTGTGATATAGGATTTTCATCTTGTATTGATTTCAGATCTTTTCTGTAACAAGTGTAATCCTATGTACCTTTGAAGTAACTCTGTGTGTGAAGCTGAGAAGTGTTGTGTGTTTTTGAGGTAGTCAAGATCAACATTCTTAGTGGTGTCTTTGTAGTCAAGATCACTTCTTTGGTGGTGTTGTAAGTAATCTAGGGTTGATTGCTTAGTGGATTCCCTAGTGGTTTCTGGGACGACTGGATGTAGCTCTTGGTTAAGAGTGAACTAGTATAAACCTGTGTGTTCAATCTCTCTATCCTTAAAATCTTTAATTTCAGTTTTATATTTGTGAACTATAAACAACCGATTATTTTTGCGAAACAACCGATTGTTTTTCTGGTGCTGTGCTTATTTGCTTTGTGTTTTGGCAAACTGATTTCTTAATCAAGTTTTTCTCAAAGTAATTTCATTATAGACTTAAAATTTTGCGAAAATCCTCTTTAAACTATTCACCCCTCCTCTAGTTTAAAGCCATACATTCTAACAAAAGTCACCATCAAGAGCATAACATACTTTAAATATGAGGCCATCTGGGAATCCTTGGCCTGGTACCCGCCCGTATCTTATCCCTCTTAGAATATATGGCCTTAAACGGGAGGGGGGAGGGTGAATTGTTTAAAGGGGGTTTTCGAAAAACTTTTTAAGCTAGAACAAAATCCTTTGAATGAAACTCAATCAGAAATTCAGTTAGCCAAGATGATGGAAGAGGGCCAAGCTCAACACCCCATGAAAGACAAGAGCCAAATCTAGAGCGTCTAGAGCCAAGTGGGGAGCGTCTAGCACAAGGAGAGCGTCTAGTGGGGGAGCGTCTAGAAGGAGGAGGAGAGCGTCTAGGACCTCTTACTAGGTCCTTGACCAAGCTACGGATGGGAGAGAAAGCAACACGTATATGCTACATGAAGGCCCATTAAGGGTAGCTTAGTATTAAGTGTAGTGTAAATAGCATAAAATTGTTTCCATGTGATTTACCCTAGATTTTGTTCACGTTCTAGAATGTTTCTTCACATGGCCGGCCATGTGCTCCATGTGGTGTAATTTGCATTTCATTTTGATTAGCATTAGGGTTGCATTATGGTCCTCCTTAGCCTATAAAAGGAGGAGCCTACATCTTGTATTTTCAAGATTGAATAGAGTATTGTTATGCTGCCAATTTAGTGTCATACATTACTCTTTGCCTAGCTTCTAGGTTTTAATCTTCATTTCACCACTGTACCGTCCCGTATCCGGGCGTTGACAAAGTCGAGGTCAAATTCAACATCTGGACTCAAAGTCAACATAAGGCGTTGCCTAGGTGAAGAGACGCCAAGTGCCAGCGTCGCCAAGGCAAGGCGTCGCCTAGGTGAAGGCGTCGCCCAACCAGGGCGTCGCCAAGATCAAATATCACTAAGGCAAGGCAATCACAGTGTGGTTCCCCGATACCCATGGGTAGGAAAGACCATGGAGGGAGCAACGCCGTGGGAAGGCCTCAGGTCCCGATAAATCCAGGGTAGTGATAAAGAGAAGAGAAAGGTGGTTTCAAGGCCATAGTGATAGCACCAGTGTAGGGCAGCCTGACTCGTGAAGTACCCCTGTCGCCCCAGAGACGCCTTTGGGACAGATACGACTCAAGAGGAGGGTCACGCCCAGGGTAGCCAGGCGCAGGGTACGAGAGGAAGGCAGATACGCTCTCAAAGTGAGTGACTAGATGATTGGGGGCATGAGTTGGCACCCTAAAAGTCACCCCTTGCGCAGTAGCACTCCCAAGTAGGAGGACTCACACGAAGAAACGCCCCCAGATGGGGTCATGGCGCTGTGAGGCCCTCCACGTGTACAATAGCCAGGTCAAAATTGAAACACCATTTAGCCAGGTACCAGGTAATTAAAGTCATTTAATACAGTTTCCGTTTCGAGCGTTTAAGGTACTATAAAGGCTCCCAAGCGTTTCAACGTCTTAAATGCGCTACGTTTTCTAATTAAATGCGCTACGTTTTATGATTAAAGGCGCTTTAAATGCTAGGGTAGTTTAAATAGCGCTTTGAATGTTGGAAACGGGGTTCGAACTTTTGGCAAATTTTCCAGAAACTCTCTAGTTGCTTGCTCGAGCCTTGAGGTTACGGACAAGGGACTGGGGAAAGATCTTTGCCAGAAGGAGAAAATATACACTAGACACAGTTCCTTTTTACCACCTTCAGAGTGCCATACACGGCGCTCCGATACGGAGGTGCATAGTTTTTGGTGTTTCTTGCTGGCTGACTTGAGCGTCGGAGTGCAAACGGCCGCTAGGGCGCCCCTTTGTCCTTCTTTGCAGGAATCCACAGGTAACCAGTGGGAAGAAGTCCCTAGCTGACGGTTGAGGTCGCGCACGAAGACGTCCCAGGTCAACCGGACGGAACATTTGGCGCCCACCGTGGGCCGATATAAAACATTGGTCCCATCGCAAGTTTGAAAAGATCTAACAGGTCACGATAACAATCGAGAAAACAGTGAAGAATGGCCACCACTAGACGAGCTACCGCACGCGCTGCGCCAGAAGAACTATCCATGCAGCAGGTCCTGGAGATAATGGCGGAGTCGAAGTTGGAAAAGGAACGCATGCAAGCGGATCTCGAAACCTCGCATGTGAGGAACGAAGAGCTCCATCGTATAAATGAGGAGTTGTGCCGGGGTTTGCGGAATAATCGGGGGCAACGCAAACATGACGAGATGGAGAACCTCTCCCCGCCAAGAGAGTTTTCCAGTCCCTTCTCGCAGGAGATTCTGGATGCAGCGATCCCCAACACGTTCGCAGGGCCCAAGGTGATCTTCACCGGGATGGAGGATCCTGAGGCGCATCTCTCCGCATTTCACACACAGATGGTCCTGGTAGGCGGCTCCGACGCTGCCAAGTGCAAGCTCTTCATGAGCACCCTGACGGGGATGGCTATGGATTGGTTCATCAGCCTCCCGGACGGCCATATCACCTCCTTCCGACAACTGTCGCGGTTGTTCAGGGAACAATACCTAGCAAACAAGGCCCCGCCGCCGATTTCCTACGATCTGTTTGATGTGAAACAGTATCAAGGGGAGACCCTAAAGGAATACATCAACCGCTTCGGGGCCTAGGTAGTAAAGGTTGGTACGTCAGAGGAGCCCATGATTGTGTACGCGTTCGTGAAGGGTGTATGCCCCGACCCTTTTGGCGAATCCATCATTCGCAACTGCCCTAGGACTTTCGCTGAAATACGCCGTCGGGCGGTGGAACATATCGCTTCTGAGGGAGAGGTGTGTGAGAAGCGCACCAGTGTCGTGCCCTCACGCCCGAGAGGATCGACGCGAACTCAGCCTGTCAGGGTCAATGAGACCACGACGGGAAGGAAGAAACCAGAGGGGAGACGCCCCTACGAGGCCAGAAAGCCCCAGCCCCGGGGTCCAGCAGGAGGCGATCGCCCGGCCAGAGAGAGGGCGAGGCCGGCGAGATACAATTTTGTGGTGGAATTGAAGGACCTGATCGCCGTGCTTAATATAGCTGAGAGGTTGAGGCGACCGGCGAAGTCTGATAAGGTGTTAGGGCCTCGAAAAGACTCTTGGTGTGAGTTCCACGAGGCTTTCGGTCACCACATTGATAACTGCCTGTCGCTGGGTTACCAGCTAGATGAGCTGGTGAGAACCGGGTTTTTGAAGGATTATGTCGAAGAACAAGCACACGAGACGCCGGTTCTCGACGAAGTCCATACCATAGCTGGAGGTTTTTCCGGCGGAGGACCCACCGCCTCCCAACGAAAGAAATACGCGAGGGGGGTCAACTCGATCGAAGAAAGGATCTCGGGTGAGCCGTGGGAATCGGACCTCGTGTTCACGAGAGGGGTCTTCGTGACGAGGTGCCGCATGACAATGACCCCGTGGTCATTTCGGTTGTCACAGCTGGAAGAAAGGTGCACGGAGTTCTTGTCGATCAGGGGAGTTCAACAGACGTCATGTTCTGGTCGACATTCAACAAGTTACGGCTGTCTCCCGACCTTTTGAGGCCCTACACAGAGTACCTGTATGGGTTCGCGGATAACCAGGTGGAAGTCCGAGGCTACCTGGAGTTGAAGACTACGTTCACGGATGGAGAAGCCTCGCGTACCGAAAGCATCCGGTACTTGGTCGTGAACGCCAACTCCGCCTACAACATTTTGTTGGGCAGACCGACGTTGAACAGGCTGAACGCAGTAGCCTCCACACGCCATATGAAGATGAAGCTGCCAGACCTCAGCGGTAAGGTGATAGTTATCAAGTCGGATCAGGAGGAGGCGCGGAAGTTTTATGAAAACAACCTGAAAACGAAGAAAAGCGTGTTCATGGTGTTTGAGCGTCCGCCCAGTGTTGACACATCGATGACTAAGGCGACGCCCGCCGGGACAACGCTTGACGAGGCCACACCCGTGAGGGCGACGCCCGAGGTAGATACACACTTGGAGGAGGGACCTGACGATACGGCGCCTGTGGAAGAGGCGGTGCCCGTTCAGGATGATAGCAGGGACCAATCGGCGGCTAACGCCGTGGAGAGGGAGATTGGCGGCAAAACGTTTAAGTTAGGGCGTTTTCTGAGCCAAGAAGAACAGGAAGGGGTGGCAGAGGTGATTTCACGCCACTTGGATGCTTTCGCATGGTCTGCCTCGGATATGTCCGGCATCGACCCGGATTTCCTATGTCATCACCTCAGCATGGACGCCACGGTCCGTCCCGTGCGCCAAAGGAGGAGGAAGTTTAACGAAGAGAGGCAGCTGCTGGTAAGGGAAGAAACGCAGAAGCTACTGAGTGCTGGCCACATCAGGAAAATTCAATACCCTGAGTGGCTAGCCAACGCCGTTTTGGTGAAGAAGGCGAATGGGAAGTGGAGGATGTGCGTGGACTTCACAGATTTAAACAAGGCGTGCCCGTAGGACTGGTACCCACTCCCCAACATCGACGCATTGGTGGATAGTGCATCCGGCTGCAAGGTGCTAAGCTTCCTGGATGCATTCTTGGGATACAACCAGATCAAAATGCACCCGAGAGATGAGAGCAAAACTGCATTCATGACAGAGACTTGCAGTTACTGTTACAAAGTGATGCCTTTTGGGCTGAAAAACGCGTGCGCCACCTACCAAAGGCTGATGGACAAGGTCCTAGCGCCCATGTTAGGAAGGAATGTATACGCTACGTGGACGACATGGTAGTGGCGTCGCAGGACAGGGAACGACACGTGGCAGACCTAGAGGAGCTGTTCGTCACTATATCCAAATATCGCCTCAAGCTAAACCCTGAGAAGTGTGTCTTCGGGGTAGAGGCCGGAAAATTCCTAGGTTTCATGCTCACCGAGAGGGGAATAGAATCGAACCCCGACAAATGCGCAGCGATTATCGCCATGCAAAGCCCGACGTCGGTAAAGGAAGTGCAGCAGCTGACAAGGCGGATGGCGGCGCTCTCAAGGTTTGTTTCCGCCGGAGGAGAGAAGGAGCACCCATATTTTCAGTGCCTCAAGAGAAATAGTCGCTTCGCATGGACTGACGAATGCGAAGCGGCTTTCATTAAGTTGAAAGAATACCTGGCGACGCCACCGGTCCTCTGCAAACCGTTAACAGGAGTGCCCCTCCGGCTATACTTCACGGTAACGGAGCGGGCTATCAGCTCTGTACTGGTCCAGGAGCAGGACCAGAGTCAAAAGCCCATTTATTTCGTGAGCAAGGCATTACAAGGCGCGGAGACGAGATACCAGGTGCTGGAGAAGGCCGCGTTAGCAGTGGTGTTTTCAGCTAGGAGGCTCCGTCATTATTTCCACAGCTTTACGGTGGTAGTGATGACAAACCTCCCTATACAGAAGGTGTTGCAGAAGCCTGACG
Source organism: Phaseolus vulgaris (assembly GCF_000499845.2). Classification (NCBI taxonomy): domain Eukaryota; kingdom Viridiplantae; phylum Streptophyta; class Magnoliopsida; order Fabales; family Fabaceae; genus Phaseolus; species Phaseolus vulgaris. The sequence continues at coordinate 1,118,977 of NW_027174081.1, forward strand.
TGGCGGGAAGAATGGTGCGCTGGGCGGTGGAGCTGTCAGAATTAGACATCCAGTATGAGCCTAGAGGATCCATCAAAGGGAAAGTGTATGCAGATTTTGTAGCAGAACTCTCGCCCGGAGGTGAACAAGAGGTGGAGGTGGGCTCACAGTGGTTGCTCTCGGTTGATGGCTCTTCCAACCAACAAGGGAGTGGTGCGGGAATAGTCTTGGAGGGACCCAATGGCGTGCTGATTGAGCAAGATCTGCGCTTCGCCTTTTAGGCAAGCAATAATCAGGCTGAATACGAAGCTTTGGGGCCGGAATGCTCCTGGCCAAGGAAATGGGCGCACAGAACCTCCTAGTGAAAAGCGATTCCCAGTTGATTACTGGGCAGGTGACGGGTGAGTTCCAGGCGAAAGACCCGCAGATGGCGGCGTATCTGAAATACGTCCAACTATTGAAGGGAGCATTTAACGCTTTTGAGCTGATACATGTCCCAAGGGAGCAGAATGCCGCAAGATACACTCTGGTGGACGGAGTGTTGTTCAGGCACGGTTTCACTCACCCTATCTTAACGTGTGTAAGTGGTGACGAGTGTACCAGAATAATGGCGGAGCTCCACGAGGGCATTTGCGGGAGCCACGTGGGGGGAAGGTCATTAGCCTCCAAGGTGATACGCGCAGGGTTCTTCTGGCCAACGGTAAAAGAGGATTGCACGCGACACGCCTAGCGCTGCAAGCAATGTCAAAAGCACGCTGACTGGCACAAGGTGCCGCCAGAAGAGCTGCGATCCATATATAGCCCGTGGCCTTTTCATACCTGGGGGATTGACATCCTAGGTCCGTTCCCACTGGCGATAAGGCAGATGAAGTATTTGATCGTTGCCATCGAGTACTTCACCAAGTGGATAGAGGCAGAGCCCGTGGCACAGATCACTGCGCACAAGGTGCAACACTTTGTGTGGAAGAACATTGTGTGTCGCTTTGGCGTACCTAGGCGGCTGATATCCGATAATGGAACCCAGTTTGTCAGTCAGCAGTTGAGAAATCTGTGCGCTGAGTTAGGCATCAAGCAAGTGTTCGCATCGGTCGAACACCCCCAGACCAACGGGCAAGTAGAGTCAGCAAACAGAGTTTTGCTGAGGGGGCTAAAGAGAAGGCTAGAGAAGGCCAAAGGGGCGTGGACGGAGGAAGTGCCAAGGATCGTATGGGCATACCACACCACGCCCCAATCTTCTACCATGGAGACTCCTTTCAGTTTGGTGTATGGGTCGGATGCGATGATCCCGGTAGAAATATACGAAAGCTCGCCACGCTTTCAAAACTTTGTGGTTGAAGAATCCAACGAAGAAAGGGGGGTAAACCTGGATCTACTAGACGAAGCCAGGGAGGAAGCCAGAATAAAAGCCCAAGCGGTAAAGAGAAGAGTAGAGCGGCAATATAGCTCTAAGGTAAAGCCACGACAGTGTCAGATTGGCGACCTAGTTATGAGGAAAGCCCACCCGTACGAGCTGGAGAATATGCTGTCTCCCAAGTGGACCGGACCCTTCAGAGTTACCGAGGTTAAGGGCAACGGTTCGTATAACCTAGAGACCTTGGAAGGGGGTCCCATCCCGCGCAGTTGGAATGCAGCCAACTTGAACTTTTATTTTAGTTGACTTATGTAAGTAGTGATGTAACAGTCTTGTTAAAGGGGACGCTCTTTTTCCCCTCGCGGGGTTTTTTAATGAGGTCACCCAAATAAAAGAAAAAACAAGTTTGAGAAAAAACCTTGCCCTGGTTTTTAGTCTTTATATTTTCCTCGTTTGAAGCGGCGATAGGCGTCGCCAGTAAAGAAGGCGTCGCCAAGAAAGAAGGCGTCGCCACGAAGAAAGGCGTCGCCAAGAAAGAAGGCGTCGCCACGAAGAAAGGCGTCGCCAAGAAAGAAGGCGTCGCCACGAAGAAAGGCGTCGCCAAGAAAGAAGGCGTCGCCGAGAAGAAAGTATCGCCAATGTAGAAGGCGTCGCCCAAGCGCGGGCACCGCTAAGAAACATGACGGAGGAAAAACGCACAATATATGAGGGGTATGCAAAAGTGAAGCGGCGTCACAGAAACCAAGCATGGTATAGTAAAGTTAATTTTACAAGCAGTGTTCGAAACAAATGGGAGTAATGCGAATAGGGCAAACATTACAAGCCCTGTGCCCATACAAAAAATTCAAACGAACCATTCTTCAGTGGCCGCCGAAGTCAGCACGGGAGGAAGACGAAGCCCCGCTCTCAGTTCACAGAGCCCGAGTAAGTCGCGACCTCCGCTTTTGGTTTATCTTCGAACCTGCACCAAGGGAGATGAACGTGTCAGAGACACCATGAAGCAAAACACACACAGACAGAAAGCAACAAAGGCGGAAGTTTCTAGGGCAATGACTCATATATATATACTTCTCGAGAGTTCCAGCGTTAAACTCCAAACTGATCAAGGTGGCTGAGTCAAAACCTCCCGCCTCAGCAAGAATCCGGCAAACCACCTGGTCATTCGGGGCTAGCTTCTTGAAGGGTTTGGATTTGAGGGCCCTCGTCTCCCTCACCTAGTACAGTGGAAAACCATCTAAGGCGGAGGGAACGAGATCAGAGCAGCAGATCTTGAAGAACCTGCCCTTCCACCTAGTGAATGAGTTTTGGAAGGGGGTCAGTAGAACTCTGTCGGGAACGTTGCTGAGGGTCACCCAGAGTTTATTCCTTTGCCTCTTCACCTCAAAGAAGTGAAGAAAGATATCAACCGAGGGTGCACAACCCAGAAACCCCAAAAAGGATGTCAAAGGCCTTGACGAAAGCCCAGCTATTGGGATATAACTGGGCCGGAGCAGCATTGATCTCTGTTAGCAGTTCCTTCTCAAACCTGGAGAAGGGCAGGCGCACGCCGATTGTCTTGAAAACCACCTGATAGAAATAAAAGAAGGGGACCCCGTCGTTGGCCCGTTCGTCTCCGCATATTGGCTCCCCAAGAGCGCAAGGGAGCACAACGATATCGTCGTCGTGCCTCCTCGCGAAGGCACGGTGATTATAGGAGCACGAATCCCCTTTGTGTTCCCTTATGGCCCTAGTGGAGAGTAAGCATGAGCATTCATCAAGAAGCTCGCTCGAAGCCCAAGTATACAGGTCCTTAGGGTTGATCCTGGGGGAGGAACACGAGAAGACATGCTTGAACAGAATCTGGAAGGTTTGAAGGCGAGTGGCCCACTGGTAACGCAAGGGTGAAACGCTGGTTGGAACGAACACTAGAAAAACTCTTCGCGGGGAGAGAAAGGGTGCAAATAGGTCACGAAAAGCGCATAAATGATGAGGATAGTTTCAAGATTTCAAAGGGCTAAATATTGCGGTTAGAGCGCCAAACGACGCAAGTGTAAGTGTTGCAGTTATAGCGCCAAACGACGCAAATGGATGCACCGTGCGATCGAGCCACGTGGCGGAAGATGGGAGGATGACCCTGGCACCACTTGTTAACACTCAGAAAACGTCGTATCGACAGAATGCCCGAGGGTACGATGCGCCGTCGAGAGTGGGCCAGAGGAACAGTAGATGTCAGGACCAAGTCAAGGGGCTGAACGTCCCATCAACCATACGAGAAGCGCCACGTGGATAGCACAGGCGAAACCTTGAGCTCTTCTGTTCCGGCCGGTTGACCTGGGTCGTCTTTATGCGTGGCTTTGTTCTGACGAGCTAGGGCACCTTCGTTCTGCCTCGTCTGTGTGTACCTGAAAAAGAAGAACAAAGGGGCGCCCTCGCGGCCGTTTGCACTCCGACGCTCAAGTCAGCTAGCGAGAAACACCAAAGTAACTAGAAGTTGTATAATAATCTCAACAACTGGAACTGTGTGACTAAACTGTGTGGCCCTAATTGCCTTGTGCTCACAGCTGGGTGTGCCGTCAAGAACAACTAAGGACTACTGTTCTGAGTAACTTTACGAAAACTAGGTTAAAACTCATGCAACTGTGAAAAACTTACTTCACTAGGGCTTATTCGTGCCCTATATATAGGTAAAAACTAGGGTTTACCTCTGCGTTGCTTGCTATTATCTAGGGTTCCTTGGAGAAGGTCCTTGCGCCGCTATCTTTAGGATCTTAGCGTATCCGGCCCATGGGCTTCCCTTATCTGGAGTGCAATGTATAATCTTATGGCCACTTGGGCTCTAACTTGAGCGCTGTATTTCTCGCGCCATCATACTGTTCGAGTGCCCTAATTAAACACGTGTCATGCATGCAGCCTTCCTTGAAGATCTTTAATGAGCACGTGGGCACTGTCACGTGCCCTTTTGACTTGATCGTTTATTCTGTGCGGAGGGACCCACAGTGCCGCCACCCAACTTAGGGTTATCCCATCGTGTGGGCTCCCTCTCTGTGAAATGCTTACGTCATGCGGGTTGACTCTTCGGGCGATGCCTTACTTAGGCGATATCCGTTTGGGCGATGTCTTACTTAGGCGATGTCCGTTTAGGCGATGTGTTTTCTCGGATAGTGACACGTACCGGCGAGAACCGATTACGTACACTGTAGAACGCCGCTTCTACATGCGGCGACTACGTTGGCTTCTTGACCACCTACCCTTCTCTTGTCCACGTCATCATACCTGATGACCCGGCCGGTACACAAGCCCCCCAGTCTTGAGCTGATAACTTGCTTTCAGCGAAAAGACTAAAGCTTGCCCCCTGCTGCCCTTGCGGCGTTTTGATGACGTGTCATCCTCCGACCGATTGACGTGACATTTCTGCATCGCCAGCGCAACGTACCCTCAAGGACTCTGACGATGTGATATTCTCTGAGTGAGACAGATGACACTTTAATCCGTACTTTTACCTCGTGACACGTGGCCCACTCATAAGGCGCTTGCTTTACCGCTTTAATCGTGAGGCTTGAATCTTGAAAACCCCGCATCTTAACTTACTGACTCTACTTCTTTCGCATCTTTCTTGCACTATTCATCTTCTTCCCAAGAACTCCTTGTTCCACGTTCTTTCTTTGCGACCTTGCCTTCTATTGCGTTACTGAACCCTTGACCCCCAGTTTCCTTACTGCCAGCACATACTAAAATGTCCACCAACCCTTCTTCCTCCCGAGTGAGTCACAAGGATCTTTATCCCTCGGCTTCGAGTGAACTCCTCGACGAGTATTCTTGCTTACTTTCTACTAGGGCCCTGAGGGAACACGTGGGGGAAGCGTGTTCCTATGACCATCGTGCCTTCGCAAAGAGTCACGATGATGACATCGTCATGCTCCCTTGTTCCACGGGGGAGCCGGTGTGCGGGGACGAACGATCCAATAACGGGGTCCCCTTTTTCTATTTTTACCAAGTAGTTTTTAAGTGCGTCGGCGTACGCCTTCCCTTTTCCAGGTTCGAGAGGGAGCTGTTAACGGAGATGAACACCGCTCCAGCCCAACTGTACCCTAACAGTTGGGCCTTCGTGAAGGCCTTTGACATTTTGTTTGGCGTCCTTGGATGTGCGCCTTCTGTGGACATTTTTCTTCACTTCTTTGAGGTGAAGAGGCAGAGAAACAATCTTTGGGTAACTCTTAGCAATGTCCCTGGTAGGATTCTTTTGACTCCCTTTCAGCAAGCCTTCACAGGGTGGAAAGGCAGGTTCTTCAAGGTATGCTGTTCCAGCTTGGTGCCTTCTGCTCTGGACGACTTTCCTTTGTACTGGACAAAGGACGCCAGAACCTTGAAATCTAAACCCCTTAAGAAACTGTCTCCAAGGGATCAGGAAGCTTGCAAGATCCTGGCGGGTGTTGGAGGATTTGATGCGGCTGCTTTAATAAGCTTGGAGTATAATGCTGAGCTTCTGGAAAGATATATACGTGCGTGAGGCTTTTCTCATGACCTTCCCACTTCTTGTTGGGTCTCTTGTATGATTTTGCTTAGAAATACTTTGTTTCACGTATGTCTCTTACTATACTTTACTCCTTTCTTTCTGTTCCGTCCGGTTGACCTGTGACGTCTTTGTGTGCGACCTCAACCGTCAGCTAGGGACTCCTTCCCACTGGTTACCTGTGGATTCCTGCAAAAAGAGGACAAAAGGGCGCCCTAGCGGCAGTTTGCACTCCGACGCTCAAGTCAGCCAGCAAGAAACACCAAAACTGTGCACCTCCGTATCTGAGCACCACGTATGGCACTCTGAAGGTGGTAAAAAGAACTGTGTATTGTGTGTATATTCTTGCTCTGGCAAACAACCTCTTTTCCAGTCCCTTGTGCGTAGTCTCACGACTTCGAGCAAGCAACTGGAGTGTATTCTGGGAAAATTTGCCAAAACTTCGAACCCCGTTCCCAACATTCTCAGCGCTATTTAAACTACCCAAGCATTTAAAGCGCCTTAAAGCGCTTTTAATCACAAACGGAACGCACTCAATCAGCGTGTCTAATTAGAAAACATAGCGCATTTAAGACGTTGAAACGTGTACCGCCCTGGTGGTCGGGTGTGATGACGTGGCATCCTGCTACAGTGTAGGCGTGTTGACAAGGCGCCAGGTTGGCAGAAGGAAGGAAGTCGGGGGACACGTGTAGTCGCCAGTTGTTAAGCTGGCGTGTTCCGACTTCCAGCTTACCAGAATAGGCGATCGCCAGGTTGAAGATGAAGTCGCCAGATGTAGACCCAGGCGACCAAGCAGTCGGAGATCGCCAGAACCAGCACATCGCCGAAGATGAAGGAGAAGCAGATTATGAAGGCGGCCGGCGAGACCACAGGGAAGGTGTATGAAGGCCCCTAACTCGCCAGTTCCAGTATAGATCGCACTCCTAAGTTAGCTATGCACTGGGCAGTACCATGCATAAGTAACTTAGCCAAAATGAGAGCAGAAGCAGCGCCAAGTCAGGGAGCCTCCAGATGATGGCACGTGTACAGTTGGATGCGAGCCACGTGTCCAAGTCTGTAACTGCCAGGAGAGAGAAAGCCACCAGGTATATAAGAGTTCTTAACATACTTTCTGAGGTACGCACGTTCAGTTCATACACTTTACGCTTGCGAGTGATAGAGCTGATTGTGAGAGAGGATTTGCACGGTTCTAGTTCTCTTAGTTTTTGGTGATACCGTCACTGACTTGAGCGTCGGAGTGCGATCGGCCGCAGCGGCTCCGTATCGTTTCTTTGCAGGTTCTTGAAGTAGATCCCGGAGAGGAACGAAGGTGAGAAGCGGTGCGCACGTCGATCCTTTGACGAGGCATTCTCCAGCGTTCCGGTCAACAGGCAGGATCATCTGGCGCCCACCGTGGGGCCGTGTAAAACTTGCTCCCATCCACAGCGCAAGTTTGGAGGTTTTCGAGGTTTTCAGCGTGGTTGTGGGCTGGTGCAACCGTCGTTCGCGGTCTCTTTGAGTTTCGTTCGGTGAGATTGTGTTTTGAACCGTTCGTTTGGCTTTTCGATCGGTGGAGTAAGGTTTTCTGCTGCTTACGCGTAACCTGTTCGGTGGAAGTTCGAGTTCTTTCGTTCGTTTGGCTGTTCGCGGGGAAACGTTGGTTTCTGGTGAAGTTGCGGTTTTCGTTGAAGGCTTACGGTGTTCTTGAATTTTCTTGCGCATGTTTCGCGCTATTTTCTCTGATTGATCGCTGATTCGATCGTGGCTGAAGTGTTGTTCGCTGCATTCCTGTGTTTCGCTGAAGTTAATGAGAAAAATGAGAAGCAATCGTTGCAGTCCCGTGGCGCCTGTCGCTGCTGAAGGCGACGCCGCCATGACCATGGCGCAGATGGCAGAGATGATGCGCTCGTTGCAGGCAACTGTGGAAGCCTCGCGCGTAGAGCAGGCGAGGATACATGAGGACCTGGTCGCCTCTCGCGCCAGGAACGAGGAGCTCATCAAGGTAACTGAGGAGCTGCGTCGAGCTCTTCAGGAGCAGCAAGGACGTTCTTCTGCTGAAGAGGTGGCGCCGTCGACGCCACCTCGTGTTTTCCCAATGCCTTTTGTTCAGGCGATTACCGACACGCCTATTCCCACGAGCGTGGTTCCGGTTAAGGCTGTCTTTACCGGCGTGGAGGATCCAGAGGCTCATCTGACCACGTTCCACACGCAGATGATGCTGTCGGGAGGGTCAGACGCCGTCTACTGCAAGATGTTCGTGAGTACGCTCCAGGGAACGGCGATGGAGTGGTTTGTGAGCTTGCCTAACGGCCACATAACCAATTTTCAACAGCTCTCGAAAATCTTTGTCGAGCAGTACATTGTGAATAAGGCAGCGCCCAGGGTGTCCTATAATCTGTTTGATATAAGGCAGTACCATGGGGAGTCCCTCAGAGACTACCTCAATCGCTTCGGAGCGCAGATGGTCAGATCGCCAGCCAAGGATGAAGAAATGCTGGTCTATGCCTTCAAGAAGGGCGTGCAGCCAGGGCCATTCTGCGAGGCCTTGATCAGGGCTCATCCAGCGACGTTTGCTGAAGTCAGGCGACTTGCGGTGGCCCACATCGCCGACGAGAGTGAAGTCGCCGAGAAGAGAGGCAGCGTGGCTCCCACCAGGCCACGCGCCCAGACCAGGATCCAGCCACAGAGGGTGCTGGAAACGGCGGCGGCGACCAGAAAAGACCAGAGGACTCGCTATCCTTACGACAGGAGAAACAAGGGAAGAAGCCAAGCGCGCCAACAACCAGCGCGCCAACAACCAGCACGCCGGGAATACAATCGCCCGCCTAAGCACAAATTTGTCATGGGACTAGCGGACCTGATCGCCATCCCTAACATATCTGCCAGGTTGAAGGCGCCTGATAAGGTGGGCGACAAGGTGCTGGGGTCAAAGCCGGACGCCTGGTGCGAGTTCCACCAGTGTTTTGGCCACAACCTGGACTCGTGTTTGTCTTTAGGATACCAGCTCGACGATCTGGTTAAGAGCGGGTTCCTAAATGACTATCTGCTGGACAGGAGGACGGGGGGAGCGTCGAGTTCCCAGCCAGCAGGTGGAGAAGCCCAGCAACACGAGATGCCTATCCATGGGGAGATCCACACCATTGCAGGGGGTTTCTCAGGTGGTGGATGCACCGCATCGCAGAGGAAAAAGTATGCGCGATCGGTGATGGCAGTGGACATGTTTGAAGATCACTCGCCGGAAGTGGACATTACGTTCACAAAGCAGGATCTTCGGGACGTTGTGCCTCATGACAACGATCCCATAGTTATTTCGTTGGTTACGGCGGGAAGGAAGGTCCACAGAGTTCTGGTGGACCAAGGAAGCTCGGCAGACGTGATGTTCTGGCCGACTTTCACGCAGCTGGAATTGCCCCTTGACCAGCTAAGGCCCTATGGAGGGTGCTTATATGGGTTCGCTGGTGACCAGGTGGAGGTCAGGGGGTACATTGAGCTGAGAACCACGTTTACAGATGAGGCCGGGTCGAGGACGGAGAAAATCAAGTACCTCATCGTAAACGCCCCCTCAGCGTATAACATCCTGTTGGGAAGGCCCACTCTTAACAGGATAGGTGCCATCCCGTCGACTCGGCACATGAAGGTGAAGTTGCCGTCCATGGAAGGGGTGGTGATCATGATAAAGTCTGATCAGAAAGAAGCGAAAAGGTGCTATGAGAATAGCCTGAAAAAAAAAAGATCAGTGAGTTATGTAACAACCACCCCGCCTCCCGGTGTGAAGCCCAGACCGCCGGTAACAGAGGAGGCCGCCGGAAGAGACGTGGAAATGGTGGATGCTGAGCTGGGGGAGAGGAATGCTGGCCTGGAGGAGGAAGAGGCGCGGAATCGCCCCGAGGAAGCAAGGGAACAGGGAATCGCCAGGGCGGTGATCGCCAGAGAATCCAGGCCTAAACCTGTCGAGCAGTGGCTCGAAAAGGAGATCGGAGGGAAAATCTTCAAGCTGGGAAGATCTCTGGGAGTCGATCTCCAGGACTAGATCGCCAAGGTGATCGAGCGGCATCTGGACGCGTTTGCATGGTCCGCCTCGGACATGCCCGGGATTGATCCCGACTTCTTGTGCCATCATCTGGCGATGGACAATTTGGTGAGACCGGTGCGACAAAGGAGAAGAAAATTCAACGAGGAGAGGAGGCAGGCGATCAGGGATGAAACCCAGAAACTCCTCGCTGCAGGCCACATCAGGGAAGTCCAGTACCCTGAATGGTTGGCAAACGTCGTGCTGGTGAAGAAGAGCAACGGGAAATGGCGCATGTGCGTCGATTTCACCGACTTGAACAAAGCCTGCCCAAAGGATTCGTATACTTTACCGAGCATTGATGCCCTGGTTGATAGCGCTGCGGGGTGCAAGCTGCTGAGTTTCCTGGATGCCTTCTCGGGCTATAATCAGATCAAGATGCATCCCATGGATGAAGAAAAAACAGCCTTCATGACGGAGAGGTCGTGCTACTGCTATAAGGTGATGCCGTTTGGGCTGAAGAACGCGGGGGCCACGTACCAGAGGCTGATGGATCGAGTACTTGCACCAATGCTGGGAAGGAACGTGCAAGCCTACGTCGATGACATGGTCGTGACCTCGCAGGAAAAGAGCAAGCACGTTGCAGACTTGGAGGAATTGTTCACGACGATCGCCAAGTTCAAGTTAAAGCTCAACCCGGAGAAATGCATTTTCGGCGTGGAGGCTGGAAAATTTTTGGGTTTTCTCTTTACTGAAAGGGGAATAGAAGCTAACCCAGACAAGTGTGCCGCCATCTTGGCGATGAGAAGCCCGGCTACGGTGAAAGAAGTCCAGCAGCTAACAGGTCGGATGGCAGCCCTATCTCGCTTCGTGTCAGCTAGCGGAGAAAAGGGGCATCCCTATTTTCAATGTCTGCGGCGCAATAATAAGTTTGTTTGGACGAAAGAGTGCGAGGAAGCTTTCGTCAAACTGAAGGAGTATCTGGCGAGCCCGCCGGTTCTGTGCAAACCGCTGGCGGGAATCCCTCTCAGGTTGTATTTTGCTGTAACTGAGAGGGCGGTCAGTGCGGTGCTCGCCCAAGATCAAGATCAGGCTCAGAAGCCTATTTATTTTGTGAGCAAGGTGTTGCAGGGCCCAGAAACGAGATATCAGGCCCTGGAGAAGGCTGCGCTGGCTGTGGTGTTTTCGGCGAGGAGGTTGCGCCACTACTTCCACAGTTTCACAATACTGGTGATGACTGACCTGCCCATCCAGAAGGTCTTGAAGAAACCCGACGTTGCGGGAAGGATGGTGAAGTGGGCGGTAGAGTTGTCAGAGTTTGATATTAAGTACGAGCCTCGAGGCCCGATCAAGGGGCAAATCTTTGCAGATTTTGTGGTTGAACTCTCATCAGAGGCGACGCGGGTTGAAGGAGACGATTTCCGTTGGGTACTTTCGGTGGATGGATCGTCGAACCAGCAAGGCAGCGGTGCTGGGGTCATATTGGAAGGACCCAACGGCGTGCTGATTGAACAATCTTTGAGGTTTGCCTTCAAAGCCAGCAACAATCAAGCAGAGTATGAGGCGCTGATCGCCGGGATTCTGCTGGCCAAGGAGATGGGAGCTAGGGTGCTGATGGCTAAGAGTGACTCGCTGCTAGTCACAGGGCAAGTAACAGGCGAGTTCCAGGCTAAAGATCCACAAATGGCGGCTTACTTGGCGTATGTGCAGGAATTGAAGAGTTCCTTTGCCTCTTTTGAAGTAGTACATGTGCCCCGAGAGCAGAATGCCCGAGCTGACTTGCTTGCTAAGCTCGCCAGCTCAGGCAAGGGGGTAGGCAGAGGACGGTGATTCAAGAAACTCTGAAGACGCCGAGGGCATTTGTAGCAGATCACCTGGTCCTTCAGATAAGCAAGTCGACGGAGAGAGCAGCGAGAAGCCATAAGTCCTTGACGCAAGAAACTCTGAGATCGCCGAGAGTTAGAGCATGTCGAGGAGAGAAGGTGGACGTGATGCAGGTCTGCGCCGCCCATGAGCCAGACACTTGGATAACGCAATACAAACGGTGCCTGGCAGATGGCCTCCTCCCGTTGGATCCGACGGAAGCTAGGAAGGTAAAGAAAAATTCCAGCAAGTATACGTTGATTGATGGCGATCTGTACAGGTTTGGGTTCACTCACCCGCTCCTAGAATGTATACACGGCGAGAAGTGCACGAGAATTATGGCAGAGCTCCACGAAGGTATATGCGGAAGCCACGTCGGGGGTCGAGCTCTGGCCGCGAGGACTCTCCGTGCAGGCTACTACTGGCCATCCATGAGAGAAGATTGCAAGAAATATGCCCAACACTGTAAACAATGCCAGCAGCACGCCGATTGGCATAAGGCACCTCCCGAGGAGTTGAAGTCGATCTATAGCCCTTGGCCGTTTCATACTTGGGGAATCGACATCCTGGGACCTTTCCCGCTGGCGATCAGGCAGATGAAGTACTTGGTGGTAGCGATTGAGTATTTCACCAAGTGGATTGAAGCAGAACCAGTGGCCCAGATGACCACACACAAAATCGAAGGTTTCGTATGGAAGAACATTGTGTGCCGGTTTGGAGTGCCTAAACGCCTTGTGTCAGATAATGGGACGCAGTTTGCAAGCCACCTGTTGAAGAGGCTTTGTGAAGGGGTGGGAATTCAACAAGTGTTTGCATCCGTCGAGCACCCTCAGACAAATGGCCAGGTGGAGTCAGCTAATCGGGTGTTGTTGAGAGGTCTGAAGAGAAGGCTTGAGAAAGCCAAGGGAAGTTGGGCTGAGGAGGTACCCCGTATAGTCTGGGCGTACCACACCACCGAGCAGTCAGGAACCCATGAGACCCCGTTTAGCTTGGTCTATGGGTGTGACGCCATGATTCTGGTGGAGATCCAGGAGAGCTCGCCGAGATTCCAGAACTTTGTAGAGGAAGACTCGAATGAAGAGAGAAGGCTGAACCTGGATCTGCTGGATGAGGTCAGGGAAGAGGCGAGGCTGAAGGCTGAGGCGGTGAAGAGGAGGATCGAGCGAAGATACAACTCAAAGGTGATGCCAAGGCAGTTTAGAGAAGGCGATCTGGTGATGAGGAAGGCCCACCAGTACGAGATGGAGAATAAACTATCACCCAAGTGGACTGGACCGTTCAGAATAACCGAGGCGCTCGGGAACGGAGCCTACCGCTTAGAAACGCTGGAAGGAGGGGCGATCCCTCGCACCTGGAACGCCACACACCTGAAGTTGTACTATAGTTAAGAGCTTTGTAAGTAAAGACAAACACAAATGTTATATTACAACGTCTCTGTTAAAACAGTTTCAAGGGGGCACTCTTTTTTCCCTAAGGAGGGTTTTTAATGAGGCCACCCAATAAAGAAGAATTTTTGAAGTATAAGGCGTTTTCAGATTGCATGTTTGCTACTTTCAAAAGTTTTGAAGAAAGACCTTGTCATTTGTACATGATTTAAGGCGAGAAAAGATATATCGCATGCTTTCTAAAAAAGTTTTAAGTCCTCATCGTTTTTCGGCGATTGGAGGCACCAGTTAAGTTTTAAGTCCTCATCGTTTTTCGGCGAATGGAGGCACCAGTTAAGTTTTAAAGTCCTCATCGTCTTTCGGCGATCGGAGGCACCAGATGAAAGACCTCAACGCCCTCGCGCGTCCTGAGGCAAGTTAAAAGACCTCCTCGCCGTCGAGCGAGTGCAGGCGAGAAAGAGAAAAAGTCCTCCGTGTTTCTGGGAGCGAGAAGATGTAACTCCTGGGGCAATGTAGAGGCAAGTTAAAGACCTCCTCGCCGTCGAGCGAGTGCAGGCGAGAAAGAGAAAAAGTCCTCCGTGTTTCTGGGAGCGAGAAGATGTAACTCCTGGGGCAATGTAGAGGCAAGTTAAAGACCTCCTCGCCGTCGAGCGAGTGCAGGCGAGAAAAAAAGAAAAGGTCCTCAGTGCATCCAGGGGGGAGGAGATGTACACCCTGGGCAAGTTGAGGCACCAGATAAAGTCCTTCTCGCCGTCAAGCGAGTTAAGGCCAGTTAAAGACCTCCTCGCCGTCGAGCGAGCGCAGGCGAGAGAAAGAAAAGGTCCTCAGTGCATCCAGGGGGGAAGAGATGTACACCCTGGGCAAGTTGAGGCACCAAATAAAGTCCTTCTCGCCGTTGAGCGGGTTCAGGCGAGTTAAGACCTTCTCGCTTACATGCGAGCTTAGGCAAGATAAAATCCTTCTCGTCTCGAACGAGTTCAGGTATGGCGCAGAGGGTGGAAGAAGTATGGAAGGTGGCTAAGGTAGGTTCGAAGAGAACGCCTAGTCAGCCGCTCTTTGTTCTGAAGTCTAGGAGGGAAAAGAGAGATCCCTAAAGGCATCTCTGCCCCATGCAAAGAAACGATTGCCAAAGCATGAGGCTAGGAAAAGCTGATGGTACCAAGAGTTCTTGGCGATCGGGAAAAACTCAAACAGCGGCGAGAAGGTTAAAAGGCTTGTTTGATAAAGCAGGTCGAGGGGGACGCTATTTGAGCCAATAATTGAGTTACCGTTCGTTGCTTGAAGGGTATTCTCGTGGTAAGGTTAGTTGCCTTAAGAGTACAAGTTGGTTAAAGTGATCGTTACTTAAGTTTGAAGTGGTTCGAAGCGATTAAGTCAGAAGGTTGTGTTTGCAAAAATCGTTAAGTTAAATCCGACAAAGTTAAACATGCAAAGAAGGTTAAAGCGCTTAAAAGGAGTCAGGGGAGAGAATATCCAAGCCTTGTGATTGAAATAAGTATCTGTTAAGAATACATAGGCGCGAGTTTATTACAAGATATATACAAGGGAAATCATAAAGTAGCAGATGAGGTGGAGTTGATTAGTCTTCAGCAGGAACGACCTTTCCATCTACTACTTCGTTGTTCCACGACACCATGCTGAGGTCGAGATCGGGGAATAGGCATGCGAATTGTTCCCGAGCGGCTTCGAATCCAGCAGCCAGAATCTGAGCAGAATTTAGCTTAAGTTCTTCAATTTGCCCTTGAAGTTCTTCAACCTGTTTCTTGAGCTCTTTGTTCTGCTGCTCCAGCTCTTCAACCTGTTTACGGAGTTGTTCGTTGGTCTCTTGAGCATGGAGAAGGTCGTCAGTAACCTTCTTGGATTCCGTTTGAGCTTGGGCCAACTCAGCAGCCATCTTTCCTTTCTCCTTGTTTTCCTCGGCGAGATCATCCATGGCGTCGTCCCTCGCTTTTTCTACTTGCCCAAGTAGCTTCTCGCGGTCGATCGACCTCTGCTCCAGTTTTTGCACCTTGGCGGCGTCAGCTTGAATGTGAGCCTCCAGGTCGATCGCCTTGGCGCGAAGAGGCACGATTTTGCTTTCCAGCTCGACCTTCTCTTGGGCAAGATCGTGAACTTTGCGGCGAAGGTCAGCAGCTTCCTTGCGCGCCAGCCTGAGCTCGGTATTCAGGGCATCCTCCACTCGGGAGTGTTCGATTTCTGCGAGCGTCAGGCTGAATGACATTTTCTCCACCTCGACCTTCATAGTGCTATTTTCAGTCTTGAGGTTGAAGAGATCGTCTTGAAGCCTCCTGGTGGAGCTCTCCACAGCCCTCGTTATGATCGCGGGGATATCCTCTGCTATGGTTTTCAACTTGGCAGTTAGAGGTTCCCACATCCTTGTGACTTCAAGGGAAAGGTTTGCTGCTTGGAGAGGCGCCAGGGGGGCTTGTTGAGGGTTCTCGCCGCCACCTTCCTTGGCAATATCTTCAGTGGTTGCTTCCTGGCGTGGCGACGCAATCGGGGATTCGGTAATCAGGATTGGAGAGGTATGAGCCACCTCATCCCCGATTGGAGCATTTTCTGCAGCTGAAGCGTTTGAAGGGGGGGCCCCTCCAGCTGACACGTATGGCGTAGAGGCGCTTGGGGGGTCCTCCAGGAAATTTGGCTCTTGGGCCTCAGCTGCAGGTGGCGCAGTGGCCAGTGGAACCGCTTGGACTGGTGATGAAGGAGCTTGTTGTGTTGGCGATGAGGGAGGAGGAGCAGGCGTTGATGGTGGTGTTGAGGTTGGAAGAGGGGGTGGGGCAGGTGGTGAAGATGGTGCCACCCTTTTCCTCTTCGTAACGAGGCCATCCTCGGTGACCTCGTCGTCCTCTTCTTCCTCCTCTTGGACGACTTGGGGGGCTTTCCTTCTGGGTCTCTTAAGGACCAATTTTTTGCGTTGAGCGGGCTCCTTGGGTGGTGATCGCCCTTGGACAATGGCGGCCTCCACCACCGAGTTGGGCACCGTTTGGGAACCGGTTGCCAACCCGTGGTTTCGGGCGAGCGATTTGAGTTCAGCGAGCATGTTCCTGGGCAACATGTTGTCTGCAGGGGACAGAGATGTGTGGGTTAACTCAAGGAAAACAGGTAAGTGCGTAGTATAATAAACAGCAAAGCAGATAATACGTGCAGGAAAAGTAAAGCCAAAGTCTTGCGCATAACGCACAAGACGCCCAGAGACAGCTAAACAGAAGCAGTATTAAAGCAATGGTTCAAATGACCTAACCTATTTGAAATTCTAGCTGATCTTCGAAGAATTCAAAGCTGATCAGGGAGGTGGTGAGGAAAGTTATGTTGGCGTCCGCCACCTTCTTCCAGAAGAGACAAAGGTCTCTGTCCAATGCTCCCATGCTATCAGGACTTCTGGGCCTCCTGAAGCAGCTCTTGGACTCCTTTTTCCCCTTGTCCACCCAGTACAAGGGGAAGCCATCAAGAAGGGAGGTGTCCTTGTCGTTTGCACGTACTTGGACGAATTTCCCCTTCCAGTCTTTATACGATTGCTGGAAGATGGTAAAGATGGATCTCCCAGCAATCGCATTCAAGCTGATCCACAGGCGGTCTCCTGGGTGCTTGGCTTCGAAAAGGAACAAAAACACGTCCACTGACGCGGGCAACCCCAGGTGGGCGCACGTTACTTGGAAGGCTCGAACAAACGCCCAGCTGTTGGGATGAAGCTGGGCGGCTGCAATGTTGAGCTCGGTGAGAAGTTCCCTCTCGAATCGGGTAAGAGGGAACCTGAGCCTGACCTTCTTAAACAGAGTCGTATAGACAAAGCAGAAGGGCCCGTCGGCGCTTACTTTGTCATCAGCACACACGGGCAGGTCGGCGGGGCAAGGCAGCACCATCATCCTTTCGTCGTGCTCCTTGTGAAACGACTGGTAGATTTCGTCCCCCTTAGTCAGCCGCAAGACTGCCCCCGCAGTGTTCACAGAGGATATTTCTTTCAGAAGGGTTGAGTTAGCCCAGGGGTATAATGTTTTGAAGTCTGGCAGAGGGACGGGGGCTCCTCCAGCATTAGGTGGAGTCGCCTGGGCCAGGGCAGATTGGGAAGATGCAGGCCTGTCAGCCTGCGAAGAGGAAGCGCCACGAACTTGTGTTGAGTCGTGTGCTTGTGAAGGAAGGTTTCGTGCTGATGGAGGGGGGTTCGGGGTAATCTTGGTGCGAGTCATGATGGCAGCTGCAAAGGAAGAAGAAAGGAAAAATGATCAGGGGGTTACGAAGGCTGACTCGATCATAGAAGGAAGGTGAAAGACGAACGAATGTGGGTTCGTTGCGACGATCGACAAAGCCCTAAGTTACGCAGAAAGAAAAATGGAAAAACAACCCACTGCGTATGCACCAAGCAGTTACAGGATGATGCGAATCGGTGAAAATGCAAGGAAAACCAGCAGATGAAGGAAAGTAATTACCTTTCGATGATCAGGAAGACGATGGAGGAAGATGGTGATCTGGAGCGTTGAAGAGCGTTGAGAGTTTTCGCAGAGGGAAGTTAGAGCGTTTGCAAGCACGAAGAAACTGATGGAACAGTGGAACGAAATGGGTTTAAGGGTTTTTCGAAATGGTTTTAGGAAGCGCTAACGGCAGATGAAGAGAGTCGTTGATGAAGCCACGTGTTGAACGATGAGTGAAGGGTTTGGTGGAGCGTCAGAGCAGCAGAAAGTACAATCGCTTGGAATTCCGCGTCAAGGCCACGTAGATCGGTGTTAATGAAGGCTCTTTTAGTCTTTTCGCTAGACAAGTCTTCGCTTAAGACTGGGGGGCTTGTGTACCGCCCTGGTGGTCGGGTGTGATGACGTGGCATCCTGCTACAGTGTAGGCGTGTTGACAAGGCGCCAGGTTGGCAGAAGGAAGGAAGTCGGGGGACACGTGTAGTCGCCAGTTGTTAAGCTGGCATGTTCCGACTTCCAGCTTACCAGAATAGGCGATCGCCAGGTTGAAGATGAAGTCGCCAGATGTAGACCCAGGCGACCAAGCAGTCGGAGATCGCCAGAACCAGCACATCGCCGAAGATGAAGGAGAAGCAGATTATGAAGGCGGCCGGCGAGACCACAGGGAAGGTGTATGAAGGCCCCTAACTCGCCAGTTCCAGTATAGATCGCACTCCTAAGTTAGCTATGCACTGGGCAGTACCATGCATAAGTAACTTAGCCAAAATGAGAGGAGAAGCAGCGCCAAGTCAGGGAGCCTCCAGATGATGGCACGTGTACAGTTGGATGCGAGCCACGTGTCCAAGTCTGTAACTGCCAGGAGAGAGAAAGCCACCAGGTATATAAGAGTTCTTAACAGACTTTCTGAGGTACGCACGTTCAGTTCATACACTTTACGCTTGCGAGTGATAGAGCTGATTGTGAGAGAGGATTTGCACGGTTCTAGTTCTCTTAGTTTTTGGTGATACCGTCACTGACTTGAGCGTCGGCGCCGTATCGTTTCTTTGCAGGTTCTTGAAGTAGATCCCGGAGAGGAACGAAGGTGAGAAGCGGTGCGCACGTCGATCCTTTGACGAGGCATTCTCCAGCGTTCCGGTCAACAGGCAGGATCAAAACGCTTGGGAGTCTTTATAGTACCTTAAACGCTCGAAACAGAAACTGTACTAAATGACTTTAATTACCTGATACCTGGCTAAAGGGTGTTTCCATTCTGACCTGGCTGTCGTACTCGTGGAGGGCCTCACAGCGCCATGGCCCCATCCGGGGACGTTTCTACGTGTGAGTCCCCCTTCTTGGGAGTGCTACTGCGCAAAGGGGCGACTTTTTGGGTGCCACCTCATGCCCCCAATCATCTAGTCACTCACTTTGAGAGTGTATCTGCCTTCCTCTCGTACCCTGCACCCGGCTACCCTGGGCGTGACCTTCCTCTTGAGTCGTATCTGTCCCAAAGGCGTCTCTGGGGCGGCAGGGGTACTTCACGAGTCAGGCTGCCCTACACTGGTGTTGTTACTATGGCCTTGAAGCCACCTTTCTCTTCTCTTTATCACTCTCCCGGATCATCGGGACCTGAGGCCTTCCCACGGCGTCGCTCCCTTCATGGTCTTTCCTACCCATGGATATCGGGGAACTACACTGTGATTTCCTTGCCTTAGTAATATTTGATCTAGGCGATGCCCGGGTTGGGCGACGCCTTCACCTAGGCGACGCCTTGCCTTGGCGACGCTTCTTCTTGGCGACGCTGGCACTTGGCGTCTCTTCACCTAGGCAACGCCTTGTGTTGACCTTGACTCCTGGTGTTGACTTTGACTCCTGGTGTTCACTTTGACCTTGACTTAGTCAACGCCCGGATACGGGACGGTACACTTTCACGTAGGTTCAAAGATAAACGATCATCAGAGGACGCTTCTGACTCGGGCTTTGCGGTTCGGAGACGGGGCCTTTTCGTCGTACTGCTCGAAGCCTGGGGCCATTGATGAGTGATGTGTTCTTGCTTTTTGTGCAGATATTAGGATGTGTATAGGACTATAATTCAATTTTGCAAATGTTACAAACTTCGTCTGTAACCCTAATATTGGTTCTACGCCTTTCTTTATGTCGAATACTATTCAACTTATCTTGCATGCTTGCGTTCTTTGCCACACCGCGTGCGTCACTCCGATATTGCCTTTATGCTCGGCGTGAATTTCTTAGATAGCATTTGTTTGTTTCCCATCCTTTAAACATCCTGTTTCTGGTTGCCTCTTTATGGCTCTGTTCGGCCTTCGCTTTTGTGAGGGATTCCTTACCGTTTGAGCTTTCCTATTCGAACCTTCAGCATTATCGCACCCGAGCTTATTGGGATGGTTAGCGACGTGCTGCTCGTAGCGATGTCAGACCGCCTGGTCCTTCGTTCGGCGACGACCCCGTCGGCGGTCATGTACATTGCAGACCGCCCCCTCGCACTACCTGATCACGTCATCGCCCTTGATGACTCGAGGAGGATAAGTTAAACTTCGGCGATCTACGTGGCTTCGCGCGCTAATGCGCACGCCGGTTACTGATTTGACACTTCACCACCCTCTCCCATCAAATGACACGTGGATTCATCGATGGTTGTTATTTCGTGTCGTTTGCGCTTCCCGTAACCTTCGAAACTCTAAACTTCTCGTGCCACTCCACTGTTACATTATCTTTCTTCTTCACTTTCAAACCTTCGACTTGCTCTGGTGAACGCTTCGTCTCCCTAATCATCACTTCCTCGCGCACCCCTTCGATCATCAAAAAGGTAAACCTTTTATCACTTTCGTTGGTGCTCACCGCTTTTTAATCGGCTTGCATCATCCCTTAACTGCTTGAAGCATACGTTGTGGCTGTTTGTTCTCTGTTTTGCTTTTTCCTGCGTCTTAGGTTTTTCTTTCCCTTTCTGCGACCCCTTTGTTCATGCTGATTTCCCTTCTTGTTTTCGAATCAAATCATTCTTTTTATCGACCCTCCGCTTTCCTTTTCTTACTCTCCTTTCGTCTTTCCTGCAGTTCTCGATGGCTCGTACAGGGGCCACACCTGCCCCCTCTCGAAACCCTCCTCCAAAATCTCGCAAACAACCTTCGTCAGGAAACCCCTCCACATCTCGTAACCCACCTAGGGATCCTGCTATCCTTTCAAACCGGGCTCAGAGGCCTGCGCCCTCTCGTCCTAACCAATCGCAATCAACTCCCCCACAAACTAGTGCCACCGCACGCCCCATTCCTGATTACAAACTGCTGTACCCATGGGCTCCTCCAGCTCTGCTGAACGAGACTTCCTTGATTAACTCTGAGGCCGACATTCTTCGCTTGACAGATAAGACCTACCTCACATTCCATAAGGAGCATGACGACAAGGTTGTTATTCGTCCTTGTCCTCCCGGGGAACCTGTTTGTACTGATAACGATGGCAACGATGGCCACCCTTTCTGCTTTGTTTATAAAACTGTGTTTAAGAAGGTTAAGCTCAGGTTACCCTTTACTCGCTTTGAGAGGGAGCTCCTGACCGAGCTTGATATTGCCCCTGCCCAGCTGCATCCCAACGGCTGGGCGTTTGTCAGGGCATACCAAATCGTTTGTGCGCACCTAGGCCATCCAGCCTCTGTAGACGTGTTTTTGTTTTTGTTTGAGGCCAAAAACCCGGGGGACCGCCTATGGGTAAGCTTCAATGGGATTGCTGGGAGGTCCATCCTTTCCATCTTCCAACAATCTTATAAGGATTGGAAAGGCAAGTTCGTTCGTGTTTGCTGTAATGATCAGAGTCCCACACTTCTCGGTGGGTTCCCCTTGTACTGGGTTGACAAGGGAAAAAAGGATTCCCAGGATCATTTTCGGAAAGCTAGGAGTCCAGAGAAGATGGGGGAGCTCAATAGAGACTTGTGCAACTTCTGGAAAGAAGTTGCCTCCACCAATACTACCTTACCCACCCCCTCAATCATCAAGTTCGAATTCTGTGAGGATCAACTAGACTTTTACATAGGTTTGTCCCTCCACTCTATCTGGATTTTTCTTCCTGTGCCAAGTCTGCTTTACTTCTTTAACAAATTTGTTCGCATTACATTGTCCTGCGCCCACTCTTGTACTGCTAATTACCTGTATCTGTAACTGGATTGATTTGTGAACATTGATCACTTCGTGCAGATACAATGCTGGGGAAAGATCATATGGCCAGACTGCGTTCTATAGTCAAATTCCACAAACTCGCTGCGGGTTCTCAAACCGTCCCGAATTCTGTAGCGGAAGCCGCCGTTGCTCGAGGTGAGCTTCCTCCCGTGGGCTCATCTTCCCTTATCGCCCCTCCTGCCCCCGCAAGAAAGAAACTACCACCAAAGAGGGCCAAGAGGAAGAATCCCGTAATGGTGTCGGATGAGGAGGATGACGAGAGCACTGAAGATGGACTTATCTGCAAGAGGAAAAGGGCAACCGTCACCGAGCTACCCACAAACGAGAGTACGGGCCCAGATTACGCAGAGAATCCCCCCAGCGTCTCCACACCCTTTGAGAGCGCTGGGGATGCTCTACCATCGAACACCTCGGCTGCTGGAGGCGTTCTGGAGCAGACTGCGGACATTCAGTGGTCTCCCAGCCTGTAGTAAAGCCAAACGTGTCGCCGCCACGTCCTGATCTTCCCCTGGTCGTCCATACCTATGAAGGTGGTGGCGAGAACCAACCCTCGACTCCTCTCCCGATCCCTGCTCTTCCAGCCCCTGTCGAGGAGGTTTTGAAAGCCCACGCCTCTTACCTTAGCGCTATGACTACCGAATGTGTAGAGAAACGCCTTTACCAGACGATGGGCGAGGCTTTAAGGGGCTCCTTGAGCCAGTATGAATCCGAAGCCAGTGTTGCGAAGGACCAAGTCCAACAACTTAAGCGTGATCTTACGATGCGTTGGAGTTTTCGCGGTTAGAGAATGCTCTGAAGGACGAGTTGTGGAGCGAACGTAGAAACAGTGCTGAACTAGACCAAAAGCTCAACGCCAAACTCTTAGAGGTCACTGAACTCGAGGGAAGACTCGTGCATCAGCAGGAGAAGATAACGGACTTTGAGGAGACTCTCAAGGCTAAAAAGGCCTACGCGGATGAGCTCGAGGCCAAGTCAATTGAGAGGGAGGATCTGCTGGGCAAAATCAAAGCTGACAAGGATCAAAAGGCCAAGGAACTGAGCGAGAAGGATAAGGAGCTGAACGAATTTGCAGCAAAGCTTGCCCAGGCGCTTGAGGAGAACGAAAAGATGAAGAAACAAATTGAAGAACTCGACCTCAACGTTCTGACTTCCGGGTTCTGCGCAGCCTTGGAGCAGTTCGCTTGTACTTACCCCGACTTGGACCTCTCCCAGTTCTCAATTTGCCATGAAGTGGTAGACGGCAAAATTGTACCCTCCGATTGATGTTTTCATCTGACGTTTTGTTTAGAAACATTCTGAAAGACTTTCATATTCGATCTCTGTCTATGTGTGATGAATCTGTTTGTAATGTCTTCTTTTATTCGGACCGTGTTAACATATGCTCATGGTTTATCTTTTATCTATTGTGCAATCACTTGATAACTTGGTGGGCTCTCGCTTAACCCAATTAACTTAGCGCAAACTGATGCTTAATTTTTTGGCAATCAACTTATTTTAAACAAACGGTTAGTCTATAGCAATAACATTTGGCACGAAATTACTTACTGAGCAGTAGGCGAGAGTCATTTTTAGTATCTGAAATCTCGCTTGCCTGATCTGCCAGGTGACATGTGTATTTCTAGGCCATCGCCTAAACCGGGCTGGCCTGATTCTGCACTGAGGACCTTCGGACTTGCCTCAATTTGCTTAACCAAAGAGGTCTTGTATTCTATTCTTGCCTGAACTCACTCTAAGGTGAGAAGGACTTTATCTGGCCTTAACTCGCTCGACGGCGAGAAGGACTTTATCTGGTGCCTCAACTTGCCCAGGGGCTACCTTTTCCCTAGATGCACTGAGGACTTTTAATCTCATCTTGCCTGAACTCACTCGAGGGTGAGGAGGACTTTCTTTGGTACCGGGGCTAGCTATTCATACTTGAGGAGGGGACGTCCCGAAGGAATCCTTTAACCCCTGCTCAAGGACTAGGCGCCCGGGTTTGAACTGTTATCTGGTACCGGGGCTAGCTGTTCATACTTGAGGAGGGGGCGTCCCGAAGGAATCCTTTAACCCCTGCTCAAGGACTAGGCGCCCGGATTTTAACTGTTATCTGGTACCGGGGCTAGCTATTCATACTTGAGGAAGGGGCGTCCCGAAGGAATCCCTTAACCCCTGCTCAAGGACTAGGCGCCCGGATTTTAACTGTTATCTGGTACCGGGGCTAGGTGTTCATACTTGAGGAGGGGGCGTCCCGAAGGAATCCCTTAAACCCCTGCTCAAGGACTAGGCGCCCGGATTTTAACTGTTATTTGGTACCGGGGCTAGCTATTCATACTTGAGGAGGGGGCGTCCCGAAGGAATCCTTTAACCCCTGCTCAAAGACTAGGCGCCCGGATTTTAACTGTTATCTGGTACCGGGGCTAGCTGTTCATACTTGAGGAGGGGGCGTCCCGAAGGAATCCTTTAACCCCTGCTCAAGGACTAGGCGCCCGGATTTTAACTATTACTGGACATACCTGTCATCTTGCTCTGAACTCTCGCCTATACTCGTTCTTGGCGAGTAGGACTTCTTAATCTGTTCTCGGCTAAACTCTTTCTTGGCGAGTATGACTTTAAAATTTAACTTTCACCTCCGATTGTCGGGTGGTGACAAGGACTTAAAAAACTTTACACTTGTGCCTCCGATCGCCAGGTGGCGATGAGGACTTAAAAACTTTATACTAGCGCCTCTGATCGCCGCTCGGCGACAAGGACCTAAACCCCATATTATACCTCCAATCGCCAATGGGCGGGGAGGTTTATACTTGTGCCTCTGATCGCCAGGTGGCGATGAGGACTTAAAAACTTTATACTAGCGCCTCTGATCGCCGCTCAGCGATGAAGACTTAAAAAACTTTATACTGCGATCTGAATCTGCCCTAAACTATACAAGGACGACAAAGTCTTTTGTTTGAAAACTTAAAATGATAATCATGCAAACTCGATAACTGGGAAACTTGATAGACTCGAACTTTCTTTATTGGGTGGCCTTATTAAAAAACCCTCCTTAGGGAAAAAGAGCGCCACCTTGAAAAACTGTTTTCACTTAACTGTTCGAGTTAACTGCTACTTACAATGCTTTAACTGTAATAAAACTTGAGATGGGTGGCGTTCCAAGTGCGAGGAATCGCCCTTCCCTCCAGTGCTTCCAAACGGTAGGCGCCGTTCTCGAGTGCTTCTGTTATCCTAAACGGTCCTGTCCATTTGGGTGAAAATTTATTCTGCATCTCGTACAGGTGGGCCTTCCTCATTACCAGGTCGCCATCTTTGAACTGCCTTGGCCTTGCCCTAGAATTTTACTTGCGCTCGACTTTTCTCTTTATTGCTTCGGCCTTTACCCTTGCCTCCTCCCTGACCTCATCCAACAAATCTAAGTTCATCCTCCTTTCTGCATTCGAGTCTTCTGCCACGAAGTTCTGGAATCTCGGCGAGCTTTCCTGGATTTCAATTGGGATCATCGCATCGCACCCGTACACCAAGCTAAACGGGGTTTCGTGGGTTCCTGACTGTTCAGTGGTATGATATGCCCATATGATACGGGGAACTTCCTCAGCCCAAGATCCTTTGGCCTTCTCCAATCTCCTCTTCAAACCTCTTAGTAAAACCCGATTAGCTGACTCCACCTGCCCATTCGTTTGTGGGTGTTCCACAGAAGCGAACACCTGTTAAGTTCCAACATCCTTGCCCAGCTTCTTCAACAGGTGACTTGCGAACTGAGTCCCGTTATCTGATATCAAACGCTTGGGCACACCGAAACGACACACAATATTCTTCCATACGAAATTCTGAATCTTGTGCGCGGTGATCTGGGCTACTGGTTCTGCTTCAATCCACTTCGTGAAGTATTCGACTGCCACAACCAAATACTTCATCTGCCTAATCGCCAATGGGAAGGGTCCCAGAATATCGATTCCCCATGTGTGGAAAGGCAAGGGACTGTAGATTGACTTTAACTCTTCCGGAGGCGCCTTGTGCCAATCGGCGTGCTCCTGGCACTGCTTGCAACGTTGGGCATATCTCTTGCAGTCTTCCCTCATTGTCGGCCAATAATAACCTGCACGGATGGTTCTTGTCGCCAAGGCTCGACCTCCGATGTGACTCCCGCAAATCCCCTCATGGAGCTCGGCCATAATTCTCGTGCACCTCTCTCCATGCACACATACTAAAAGGGGGTGCGTGAACCCAAACCTGTACAACTCGCCATCGATGAGGGTGAACTTGCTGGAGTTCTTTTTTACCTTCCCAGCTTCCGTCGGGTCCATTGGGAGTACGCCATCTGCCATGTAGCGCTGGTATGGCGTTATCCATGTGTCCGGCTCGTGGGCGGCGCAAACTTGTGTCATCTTTATCTCTCCCACTGAATGCGCTCTAACCCTT
Organism: Phaseolus vulgaris; assembly: GCF_000499845.2. Taxonomy (NCBI): domain Eukaryota; kingdom Viridiplantae; phylum Streptophyta; class Magnoliopsida; order Fabales; family Fabaceae; genus Phaseolus; species Phaseolus vulgaris. Next base: position 1,144,993 of record NW_027174081.1, read on the forward strand.
GGCGTCCTCAAGGTCTCCTGAGATAGAGACTTATGACCCCTCGCCATCCCTTCCCTTGACTTGCAGACTTGGAGAACTTGGTGGTCCGCCACGAACGCTCGAGGTGTCTTCAGGGTTTCTTGTATGACGGTCCTCTGCCTGCCCCCCCTTGCCCCGAACTGGCGAGCTTTGCTAGCAAGTCAGCTCGGGCGTTCTGCTCTGTTGGCACATGCACTACTTCGAACAAAACAAAAGACCTCCTCAACTCCTGCACATACTCCAGATAAGCTGCCATCTGCGGATCCTTAGCCTGGAACTCGCCAGTTACTTGGCCTGTGATTAGCAATGAATCGCTCTTGGCCATCAACACCCTTGCTCCCATCTCCTTTGCCAACAAGATACCATCGATCAAAGCCTCATATTCCGCTTGGTTATTGCTGGCTTTAAAAGCAAACCTTAGCGACTGTTCTATAAACACGCCGTTCGGTCCTTCCAGAATTATCTCGGCCCCACTGCCGAACTGGTTAGAGGACCCATCCACTGAGAGCACCCAACGAAAACCATCTCCGGCGTTCTGCACTGTTTCAGAAGATAGTTCGACCACGAAGTCAGCGAAGATTTGTCCCTTGATCGGTCCCCGGGGCTCATACTTGATGTCGAACTCCGACAACTCTACCGCCCATTTTACCATTCTTCCAGCCACATCTGGTTTCTTTAGAACCTTCTGGATAGGTAAGTCGGTCATCACCAACACTGTAAAACTCTGGAAGTAATGGCGCAACCTCCTCGCCGAAAACACTACTGCCAGTGCTGCTTTCTCCAAAGCCTGATATCTCACTTCTGGGCCCTGCAACACCTTGCTGACAAAATAAACGGGTTTCTGAATTTGATCTTGGTCCTGGACGAGCACCGCACTCAGCGCCTTCTCGGTTACGGCGAAGTATAACCTGAGGGGCGCTCCCATTTGAGGTTTGCACAGAACCGGCGGGCTCGCTAAGTACTCTTTGAGTTTCACGAAAGCCTCTTCACACTCCTTCGTCCAGACAAACCTATTATTCCTTTTCAAGCACTGGAAATACGGGTTACCCCTCTCTCCACTAGCAGACACAAATCGCGACAGGGCGGCCATCCGACCCGTGAGCTGCTGCACCTCCTTAACCGTAGCAGGGCTCCTCATCGCCAAAATGGCCGCACACTTGTCAGGGTTTGCTTCGATCCCTCTTTCGGTCAAGAGAAAACCTAAGAACTTTCCCGCTTCCACGCCGAAAATGCACTTCTCAGGGTTCAGCTTCAGTTTGTATTTGGCTATCGTAACGAACAGCTCCTCCAAATCGACAATATGCTTGTTTTTTTCCAGGGATGTTACGACCATATCATCAACGTAAGCTTGCACGTTCCTCCCAAGCATAGGTGCAAGCACTTTATCCATCAGTCTCTGGTACGTGGCCCCCACATTCTTCAGCCCAAAAGGCATCACCTTGTAGCAATAGCACGACTTCTCCGTCATGAAGGCAGTTTTTTCCTCGTCCATGGGGTGCATCTTAATTTGGTTGTACCCCGAGAATGCGTCTAAGAAACTTAACAACTTACACCCTGCTGCGCTGTCCACTAGGGCGTCTATACTTGGCAAAGGATAGGAATCCTTTGGACAGGCTTTGTTTAGATCTGTGAAGTCGACACACATTCGCCATTTCCCATTGCTCTTCTTTACCAATACAACATTGGCGAGCCATTCCGGATACTGTATCTCCTTGATGTGGCCCGCCTCGAGGAGTTTTTGCGTTTCATCTCTGATCGCCTGTCTCCTTTCTTCATTGAATTTTCTTCTTCTTTGTTGGACTGGTCTGACTTGAGGGTCCATTGCTAGACGATGACATAAAAAATCGGGGTCGATTCCCGGCATATCCGAGGCAGACCACGCGAACGCGTCCAGATGCCTGCCTATCACCTTGGCGATTTGTTCCTGTGTCTCGCCGTCTAAAGTTCTCCCCAACTTAAAAGTTTTGCCGCCGATCTCCCTTTCGAGCCAATCTCCAACTGGCCGAGGCCTCTTCTCACTAGCGAGCAATGCTCTCACAATGCTTGATTCCCTGGCGGCTTCCGGGCAGTTTTCCTCTTCCTCTACTCTAGCGTTGCTCTCAGACCTCGGCCCGACATCTTCCATGGTTACGTCGCCCTTGGTGGCTGCTTCCAATGCCACATCCATAACCACGTCGCCTTCGGCGGTCCCCTCTGATGTTGCATCCATAGCCCGTCGGTTTTCATGCTCATTCCTCGCACCAAGAGGTGGTGTAGTGGTCACATGGCACACTGATCGCCTGTTCTTGAGGCTGTTTTCGTAGCATCTCTTTGCCTCTTCTTGGTCAGATCGGATGGTGACGATCACCCCCTCCATTGAAGGTAATTTGACCTTCATGTGCCTCGTGGAGGGTACGGCTCCTAACCTATTGAGTGTTGGCCTTCCCAATAGGATATTATATGTTGAGGGGGCGTTCACGACAAGGTATCCCTGTGCGCGAGGCGGCCCCATCTGTGAACGTTGTTCTTAACTCAATGTATCCCCTGACTTCGACTTGATCACCCGCAAAACCGTATAAGCAGCCCCCATATGGCCTCAGTTGGTCCGTAGATAGTTGTAGCCTTTCGAAGGTCGGCCAGAACATCACGTCTGTCGAGCTCCCTTGATCGACCAAGACCCGATGAACCGTCCTCCCTGCCGTGACGAGCGAGATCACAATGGGATCGTTGTCATGCGGCACAACATCCCTGAGGTCTTCCTTAGTGAACGTGATGTCCACATCGGGCGAATGGTCCTCAAAAACTTCCACTGACATTACGGACCTCGCATACCTCTTACGCTGCGACGCCGTACACCCGCCACCCAATAACCATCATGGTTCTCTTTGTTGGACAATTTGCGGCTATATGACCAAAACCTAAACATTTAAAACATTTTTTACTTGAGGTTTTGGTAGGTGATATATGTACCGTCCCGTATCCGGGCGTTGACTAAGTCAAGGTCAAAGTCAACACCAGGAGTCAAAGTCAACACCAGGAGTCAAGGTCAACACAAGGCGTCGCCTGGGTAAAGAGGCGCCACATACCAGTGACGCCAAGAGGAAGCATCGCCAAGGCAAGACGTTACCTAGGTGAAGGCGTCACCCAACCAGGGCGTCGCCCAGATCAAATATTACTAAGGCAAGGCAATCACAGTGTAGTTCCCCGATATCCATGGGTAGGAAAGACCATGGAGGGAGCGACGCCGTGGGAAGGCCTCAGGTCCCGATGATCCGGGAGAGTGATAAAGAGAAGAGAAAAGTGGCTTCAAGGCCATAGTAACAACACCAGTGTAGGGCAGCCTGACTCGTGAAGTACCCCTGCTGCCCCAGAGACGCCTTTGGGACAGATACGACTCAAGAGGAAGGTCACGCCCAGGGTAGCCGGGTGCAGGGTACGAGAGGAAGGTCCCTAGCCACGTAGGGGGAAGGTCCCTAGCCTCCAAAGTAATACGCGCAGGTTTCTTCTGGCCAACAGTAAAAGAGGACTGCGCACGACACGCCCGGCGGTGCAGACAATGCCAAAAGCACGCCGACTGGCATAAGGCGCCGCCAGAAGAATTGCGGTCCATATACAGCCCGTGGCCTTTCCATACATGGGGAATTGACATCCTGGGCCCGTTCCCACTGGCAATCAGGCAGATGAAGTATTTGATCGTCGCCATCGAATACTTCACCAAGTGGATAGAGGCAGAGCCCGTAGCACAGATCACTGCGCACAAGGTACAACATTTTGTGTGGAAGAACATCGTGTGCCGCTTTGGCGTACCTAGGCGCTTGATATCCGATAACGGGACCCAGTTTGCCAGTCAGCAGTTGAGAAATCTGTGCGCTGAGGTAGGAATCAAACAAGTGTTTGCATCGGTTGAACACCCCCAGACCAACGGACAAGTGGAGTCGGCAAACAGAGTTTTGCTGAGGGGGTTAAAGAGGAGGTCAGAGAAAGCCAAAGGGGCGTGGGCGGAAGAGGTACCAAGGATCGTATGGGCATAGCACACCACGCCCCAATCCTCTACTATGGAGACGCCTTTCAGTTTGGTGTACGGGTCGGACGCGATGATTCCGGTAGAAATACATGAAAGCTCACCGCGTTTCCAAAACTTTGTGGTGGAAGAATCCAATGAAGAAAGGCGGGTAAACCTGGATCTACTAGACGAGGCCAGGGAAGAAGCCAGAATAAAAGCTGAAGCGATGAAGAGAAGAGTAGAGCGGCAATATAGCTCTAAGGTAAAGCCGCGACAGTTTCGGATCGACGACCTAGTGATGAGGAAAGCTCACCCATACGAACTGGAGAATAAGCTGTCTCCCAAGTGGACCGGACCCTTCAGAGTTACTGAGGCTAAGGGCAACGGTTCGTACAGCCTAGAGACCTTGGATGGAGGTCCTATCCCGCGCAGCTGGAATGCAGCCAACTTAAAATTTTATTTCAGTTGACTTATGTAAGCAGTTATGTAACAATTTAGTTGAAGGGGACGCTCTTTTTCCCTCTCGGGGGTTTTTTAATGAGGTCACCCAAATAAAAGGTAAAACCAGTTTGAGAAAAAGAAGTGCCTTGGTTTTCAGCCTTTATCTTTCTCCGTTTGAAGTAATGTGATGCGTCGCCAAGAAAGAAGGCGTCGCCTAGGTCAAGGCGTCGCCAAGAAAGAAGGCGTCGCCTAGATAAAGGTGTCACCTAGGTGAAGGCGTCGCCCAGGTGAAGGCGTCACCCAGGTGAAGGCGTCGCCTAGATGAAGGCAGGCGCCGTTGAGGAACATGACGAAGGAAAAGTGCACAATATGCGAAACGTATGCAGAGGAAAGCGACGTTGCAAAAAATCAAGTATGATATAGAAAACTTGATGTTACAGGCAATGTTCGATACAATGGGAGTGGCGCAAATAGGGCAAATATTACAACTCATGCAAATCACAAAAGAGCCACTTTTCAGGGGCCATCGGAGTCAGCACTAGAGGAGGACGAGGCCCTGATCCTAGCCCGCAGAGCTCGAGTAAGTCGTGTCCTCCTCTCTTGGTTTATTTTCGAACCTACACCAAGGGAGATAAATGTGTCAGAGACACCATGAAGCAAGGCATGCACAGTTAGAAAGCAATGAAGGCCGAAGTTTCTAGGGCAGTGACTCTTACATATGTACTTTTCGAGAGTTCCAGCGTTGAACTCCAAGCTGATCAAAGTGGCAGAGTCAAAACCTCCCGCCTCAGCAAGAATCCGGCAAGCTATTTGATCACTTGGAGCCAGCTTCTTGAAGGGTTTGGTTTTGAGGGCCCTCGTCTCTCTCACCCAGTACAGCGGAAACCCATCCAGAGCGTCGGGAACAAGGTCGGTACAGCAGATCTTGAAGAATCGGCCTTTCCACCTAGTGAACGAGCTTTGGAAGGGTGCGAGGAGAACTCTCCCGGGAACGTTGCTGAGAGTTACCCAGAGGTTGTGCCTCTGCCTCTTCACCTCAAAGAAGTGAAGAAAGAGGTCAACCGAGGGCGTACAACCCAGAAACCCGAAGAGGATGTCGAAGGCTTTGACAAAGGCCCAGCTGTTGGGGTATAACTGTGCCGGAGCGACATTGATCTCCGTCAGCAGTTCCTTCTCGAACCGGGAGAAGGGTAGGCGCACACCGATGGTCTTGAAAACCACCTGGTACAGGTAAAAGAAGGGGACCCCTTCGTTGGCCCGTTCGTCTCCACATACTGGCTCCCCTGGAGTGCAAGGGAGCACAGCGATGTCGTCGTCATGCCTCCTCGCGAAGGCCCGGTGGTCATAGGAACACGAATCCCCTTTGTGCTCCCTTATGGCCCTGGTAGCGAGTAAGCATGAACACTCGTCAAGAAGTTCACTCGAAGCCCAAGGGTACAAGTCCTTGGGATTGACCCTGGGGGAAGCAGCATGAGAAGACATTCTTTGACAAGATCAGGGATTGTCAAGGGCGTATGGACCGCCGGAAATGCAAGAGTCGAGCGAGGGGAGCGAATGCTGGAACAACCCTTTGTGAGAAGAGAAAGGGTGCAAGAAGAGAGAGTGTAAGTAGGTTACGAAGAGTGCAGAAATGATGAGAACAGTTTCAGGGTTTGAAGGGTTAAATAAAGCGGTTAGAGCGCCAAACGATGCGAATGGATGCACCGCACGATCGATCCGCGTGGCAGAAGATGAAAGGATGGCCCTGGCACCGCTGGTTAAACTCAGAGAACGTCGTATCAACAGAATAACCAGTGGTACAATGCGCCGTCGAAAGTGGATCAGGGGCACAGTAGGAGTTAGGATCAAATCGAATGACTGAATGTCCCATCGGCCATACAAGAAGCGCCACGTGGATCAAGTCGAATGACTGAACGTCCCATCAGCCATACAAGAAGCGCCACGTGGATGGCACGGGCAAAGCCTTGAGCTCTTCGCTGTCCCAGGCGTCGACCAAAGCCGAGGTCAAGGTCAATACCAAGGTAAGGACGACGCCCAAGGCGACGTTAGCATGAGACGCCCGAGGCGTCGCCTGGAAGGACCTAAAGGATGACGCCAATGTGAGACGTCGCGGCGTCGCCAACCAAAATTCCAGCAGCCCCGCCTCCCCGATACCCACAGGTAGGAAAGACTGTGGAGGGAGATAAGACCGCCAAACGCCAGCGAATCGCTGGCAGGGTGTTCCCCGATACCTATGGGAAGGAAAGACCATGGAGGGAACGACCCCCCCCAGAGCACTCAGCGTTTAGACACCCGGGGACGATACGACGTTGCTGTAGCAGGCCGGGCGTTAAGGATCAAGGAAAGGACCGTTTCGGTGTTAGAGACACCCCGTGGACGATACGGCTTCACTAGGTGAGCCTCTTCATGGGCGTGGGCATTGGCACGTGACCTTTCCCGAGCCTACAAGGCCGCCCAACGAAGTGAAAGAAGCAAGTATAATGCAAGCAAAACAACCAAGGCACAAGAAGGCAAAGGATGAGAATAAAATCGCACAGGCAGAATTCTATGTCGCGAGGACACGAAAGTAATTATAACAAAGTTCCAGAGTTGTATCAAGAGTGCAGATGATTCAAAGAATTACAAATTTGTCAGAGAAGCTTAAAACAAGTATAAAGAAATGGGCTGATGATCGAGGGGTGGCGGCTCAGTCGTCTATCTCCAAGGGCACGACCTTTCCATCAACAATGTGGTGAGTGGAATCGCAGCTGGAAATGTCGATCCCCGGATTCGTGCAAACTGCTTAAGCCAAAGCTTCTTGGAACCCCTCCTCGAAAGTACCCGCCATCTCCTAGATGAGGGCCTTTTTGTCCTTCTCTAGCTCCTCAATGGCGGCGTCCCCAAAGGCTACCTGCTTCTCCAAAGCCTCCTTTTCCACGCGAAGCCGACTGACCTCGACCTGTAGTTTGTCGTAGTCAGCCTGGAGAAGGCCCATAGCCTTGGCTTGGGTGGCCATTTCCCCCTCCATCCGCTCCATCTCGTCAGCCTGCTCACAGCAACGGTCCTTCAAGTCCTTTTGAACTTCTGCATCAGCTTTGACCAATTCCTGAAGGCCCGTTATCTGAACTTGGAGGGCGACTTCCCGAGTATAAAAGTCAGCCTGGAGCTCCAATGCCTCTGCCAGTTGCCTCTCAGCTTCTGCTTTGGACTCTTGCGCCTGCTTCAGGGAGGTTTGGTAAGTTTCGTTCTGGCATCCCAGGGTTTTCTTCTCCTCCTCCAGAGCAGTTACCTTTGTTTCCAAGGCCTGGAGAGTTTGAGTTTGCAAGACAGCATTCCTAGCCTGGGCGCGCCATTCAAGGGCCACCGCCAAGAAGGCCCCCAAGTAGAAAGGCATGCCTTCCTTCCTGTCGGTGCCCTCTGGCATAGTCCCGCCACTGAAGCCCCTCATCAGATGCATGATTGGAGGAGGGATGGCGATGAGATCGGGGGCGGCAGCGGCAGCGACGGGAGCAGGGGAAGCAGAGACTTCAACCGGTGGCGGGGGCGGGGCAGACTCAGCGCCTTCGCCCCCTTCCTCTTGGACTGTTGAGGGTGGAAGTGAAGTCGCGCTTGGAGGGTCATCCATGAAGGGATTCCCTCCCTGGGGCGACGCCTCTAGCGGAAGAGGAACCCGCGCAGATTTTCTTCTCTTGAAGGGTGCCACACCTTCAGAGTCCTCATCATCCGATAAAATTTCCAAGACCCGTTTCCCTTTGTCAAGGGGTGTTGGAGCCGGAGATGAGGCTGCGGCTAGGGGAACGGCGGCGATGGGTGGAGGAGAGTTGGGAGCCTGAAGTGCTTCGGGGCTATGTGGAGATGACGGAGGTGAGCTTAAGGGAGCTTTGGCAGTGACCGGAGGTGGCGGTGACAGAGTTGGTGGGGGGATCGGATCAGCAGCAGGGGCGGAGGAGGCGCCCGCCTTGGCGGCACGAGCCTCCTTCATTGCTTTTGCCATCATCATTCTCTTAGAGGCGTCCATCACCGATCCTACACCAAAACAGACCAAGCAGCAAAAATTAGGGCCAAATCAACTATGCAAAATTACAAAGCGCATAGAGGCGTGAGATGCAAGTAACATGGCACCATGAGAAACAGGGGAGGAAGCAGTGAGAACAAACGTCTGGTAAGCAGGGTGTTCACAGCAAAGGGGGAGAAGGGGAGAATCTCCTTAGCAAAGTACGTTGTCAGGGCGTGAGCGTTGTACTCGCTAGCAACAAGTTTCAAGGTATCAAAAACGATCCCCAGCCCAGCCAAGGCCTTGCTTACCTCCCTGTCAGCAGGGGATAGCTCTTCCAGGGTTTTGGCCCTAAGCAGCTTAGGGCGCTCCGTCCAATAGAGGGGAAAGCCGTCCAAGGCTGTGGGGTCGTGCTTGGAACTGCACACTCTAAAGAACTTCCCTTTCCAGTTCTTGTAAGAGTTTTGGAAGAGGGAGAGGAGGATCCTGCCCGCGATCCCGGAAAAGCTTACCCAGAAGCTTTTCCCCTGCTTCTTCACTTCGAAGAAGTGCAGGAAAACGTCTACGGAGGGAATGATGCCCAAGTGCCCGCAAAGGATTTGAAAAACCCTCACGAATGCCCAGCTGTTGGGATGGAGCTGGGCGGGGGCGGTATTGATTTCGGTGAGGAGTTCCCGTTCAAAGGGGGTGAATGGGAGACGAACTCCTACGCGTTTGAACATGGTCTGGTACATGAAGAAGAAGGGTTTCCCCTTTCTAGGTCTGTCGTCCAAACAAACAGGTTCCCCAGGCCTGCCGGGACGGACGGATATGTGGGCGTCATGAGTGCAGCAGAAAGCGTTAAAGTTATACAAATGGGGATCCCTACGGTGAGCTTCCAGGTCCTGGAAGGTAGTCAGGCTGGTACACTCGTTCAGGAGCTCGTCGGGGGCCCATGGGTAGTAGGCTTTGTAGTTTGACTTGGGGGTCTTGGGGGAGGAATCAGGCTCCGCGTTCGTGCGCGTCATGGTGTGAATAAATAGCTGGAGAAAGAAGAGAGGAAAAAGGTTTTAACAAGTGTAGCCATGACAGGAAGGGGAGTGAACCCCAGGAAACATCACCCACGCGAGAAAACCCAGAAAAAAGGAGAAGGGAACAGAGAAGAAAGGAGAAGCGGAAGAACACAGTAATGCATGAATGTCAACAGTCCCAGGCAGTTCAATAAATCATACAATGCGATGAAAGGGAAGAGTTGTGAGTATTCGAAGTCATACCTTTGCTATCAAAGTGAAGGTGGGAGAAGAGCACAGGAAGGAGAGAACAGCAATTGCAGAGAAAGGGGGTTTGAAGACGACGAACAGTGTAGAGACGCAGAGGGAATGAATGTAACAGTAGGGTGAGCGCGAGGTTTGCGGGTAACTTAAACGTTACATTTGAAACCCAAGAGGCGCTAATCAGGAGCCGTGAGATCGTGCCGCGTGTCAAAGGATTAATCGCCCAAGGGGAGCGCAAGGGACTCTAGAGGCTGGCCGTGCGATGAGCCACGTGGCGCACGATTAAGCGTAGCCCCAAAAAGTGTTATTTTCCCCGCTTTAGAGGATGTCCAATCAGCCATTAAGAGCGCCCCTATGGTTCAGAGAGTGTCACGTCAATAATTCGAGAATTGTTGAGTCAGCAGGGAGCGACACATCATCAAGATGGCACGTGGACGGCGTGGGCGAGGCCTTAGTCTTTACGCTGAAGACAAGTCTTCGGCTTAAGACTGGGGGGCTTGTGTACCGTCCCGTACCCGGGCGTTGACTAAGTCAAGGTCAAAGTCAACATCAGGGGTCAAAGTCAACACCAGGTGTCGCCTAGGTGATGAGATACTAAGTGTCAGCGTCACCAAGAAGAGGCGTCGCCAAGGCAAGGCGTCGCCTAGGTGAAGGCGCCGCCCCACCAGGGCGTCGCCAGATCAAACAGTACCGAAGCAAGGCAATCACAGTGTGGTTCCCCGATACCCATGGGTAGGAAAGACCATGGAGGGAGCGACGCCGTGGGAAGGCCTCAAGTCCCGATAGCCCGGGGCAGCGATAAAGAGAAGGGAAAGGTGGCTTCAAGGCCATAGTGATGGCACCAGTGTAGGGCAGCCTGACTCGTGAAGTACCCCTGCCGCCCCAGAGACGCCTTTGGGACAGATACGACTCGAGAGGAAGGTCACGCCCAGCGTAGCCGGGTGCAGGGTACGAGAGGAAGGCAGATACGCTCTCAAAGTAAGTGACTAGATAATTGGGGGCACGAGTTGGCACCCAAAAAGTCACCCCTAGCACAGTAGCACTCCCAAGCAACAGAACTCACACGCAGAAACGTCCCCAGATGGGTAGAAACGCCCCCAGATGGGGTCACGGCGTCGTGAGGCCCTCCACGTGTACGACAGCCATGTCAGAATAGAAACACCCTTTAGTCAGGTGCTAGGTAATTAAAGTCATTCAACATAGTTTCCGTTTCGAGCGTTCAGGTACTATAATGGCTCCCAAGCGTTTCAACGTCTTAAATGCGCTACGTTTTCTAATTATATACGCTGATTGAGTGCGTTACATTTGTGATTAAAGGCGCTTTAAGGCGCTTTGAATGCTTGGGTAGTTTAAATAGCGCTGAGAATGTTGGAAACGGGGTTCGAACTTTTGGCAAATTTACCAGAACTCTCTAGTTGCTTGCTCGTGCTTTGAGATTACGTACAAGGGACTGGGGAAAGATTTTTGCCTGAGGGAGAAAACAAACACACACATACACAGTTCTTTTGACCACCTTCAGAGTGCCATACGCGGTGCTCAGAGACGGAGGTGCACAGTTTTGGTGTTTCTTGCTGGCTGACTTGAGCGTCGGAGTGCAAACGGCCGCTAGGGCGCCCTTTTGTCCTCTTTTTGCAGGAATCCAGTGGTAACCAGTGGGAAGGAGTCCCTAGCTGACGCTTGAGGTCGCGCACGAAGACGTCCCAGTCAACCGGACGGAACCCTTGTCTTCAGTGCAAAGACTAAGGCCTCGCCCACGCCGTCCACGTGCCACCCCGATGACGTGTCATTCCCTGCTGACTCAACAATTCTCGAATTATTGACGTGACACTCTCTGAACCATAGGGGCGCTCTTAATGGCTGATTGGACATCCTCTAAACCGGGGAAAATAACACTTTTTGGGGCTACGCTTAATCGTGCGCCACGTGGCTCATCGCACGGCCAGCCTCTAGAGTCCCTTGCGCTCCCCTTGGGCGATTAATCCTTTGACACGCGGCACGATCTCACGGCTCCTGATTAGCGCCTCTTGGGTTTCAAATGTAACGTTCAAGTTACCCCAAACCCCGCGCTCACACCACTTTTACATCCATTCTCTCTGCATCTCCGCACTGTTCATTTCCTTCAAGCCTTTTCTCTGCGACTTTTGCTCCTTCCTTCGTGCTCTCCTTCCTCCCTTACTTCGACAACAAAGGTATGATTTTTGTACATCCCGACTCTTCTCCTTCGTCGCATTGCATAGTTTATTGAACTGCCTCGGACTGTTTACGTTTATGCATTACTGTGTTCTTCCGCTTCTCCTTTCTTCTCTGTTCCCTTCTCCTTCTTTCTGGGTTTTCTCGCATGGGTGGTATTTCCTGGGGTTTTACCCCCTTTTCTGTCTAGGCATCACTTTGTTAAACCTTTTTCCTTTCTTCTTTCTCCAGCTATTTATTCACACCATGACGCGCCCGAACTCCCAGTCTGGTTCTCCCCCCAAGACCCCCAAGTCCAATTATAAAGCCTTCTATACATGGGCCCCCGACGAGCTTTTGAACGAGTGTACCAGCCTGACATCTTTTCAGGACCTGGAAAATCATCGTGGGGATCCCCACTTGTATAACTTTAATACTTTCTGCCGCACTCATGACGCGCACATCTCCATTCGTCCCGGCCGACCGGGGGAACCTGTGTGTGTGGATGACAGACCTAGAAAGGGGAGTCCCTTCTTCTTCATGTACCAGACGATGTTCAAACGCGTCGGGGTGCGCCTCCCATTCACGCCCTTTGAGAGGGAACTCCTCACCGAGATTAACACAGCCCCCGCCCAGCTCCATCCCAATAGCTAGGCATTTGTAAGGGGTTTTCAAATTCTCTGCGGGCACCTGGGCATCCTTCCTTCCGTGGATGTTTTCTTGCATTTCTTCGAAGTGAAGAAACAAGGGAAAAGCTTTTGGGTAAGCTTCTCTGGGATCGCGGCAGGATCATCCTCTCCCTCTTCCAGAACTCCTACGAAAACTGGAAAGGAAAATTCTTTAGGGTGTGCAGCGCCAAGCACGACCCCATAGCCTTAGACGGCTTTCCCCTGTACTGGACGGAGCACCCTAAGCTGCTCAGGGCCAAAGCCCTGGATGAGCTATCCCCTGCTGACAGAGAGGTATGCAAGGCCTTGGCTGGCCTGGGGATCGTCTTCGATACATTGAAGCTTATCGCGAGCGAATACAACGCTCACGCCCTGACCACATATTTTTGTAGGGAGACCCTCCCCTTACCATCTTTTGTTATCTGTACCTTACTACCAGATGTTTGTTCCTCTGACCTCTTCCACCTGTTTTCCATTGTACCATGTGATTCGCGTCTCACGTTTTTACGCGTTTTGTGATTTTGCATAATTGCTTTGGCTTTGACTTCTGTTGCTTGCTTTATTTGAATGTAGGATCGGTGATGGGCGCCTCCAAAAGGATGATGATCCTGCCGGCAACTCGAACGTGGAGGAATCGCTTCGTAGCACTCTCTGCCCTGTCTACGCGACTGCGTCTTCTGCAGAATCACCCTCAAAACCTTCTCTTGATGCTCCAAACGTGACCTGCAAAACACACAGACGGCGCCTCTAGCGGCCGTTTGCACTCCGACGCTCAAGTTAGTCCACAGAACCACCAAAGATGAGAAAACTAGCAGTGTGTGTGAAAAACTCTTGCTCTCTTTTTTCTCGTATCCCCCATCTCTCCCTGATTCCCTCTTTTATGTCTCTCTCTCTGTTTCTGGGCATAACAGAATTCTGTTATGCTTTTCTGGCATGTGTCAGAACCCTGTTATGCTTTTCAGAGACAGTGTACCTGCAGAATCAGTAGTGTGGGTGTCTGTGCGTGTCCGCGCGTCTCTGCGCTTGGCTGCGCTTGTCTGTACCTGTCTGTACCTTTAGTGGTACGGAGTGCCTCTTTGTCTGGACCGCACCCCTCTCAGATGATGACACGTGGAGGCCTGCAACTCACATCTAACCACACACGTGTCACTTACTGGAAGGGCTCTAGCGCTTCTCTTTGTGTGCCTAAGTTACCCCCTTGCGGAATAACTTAGGATATTTCTCTCCTCTGGGTAAATCGCGTACTCTCAGGAGAACGCCAGGTGTGGCTGGTCTAGGCACACTCACCCAGCGTTGCTCTCTACGTAGACGACTTACCCTTCACGCACGTAATGGGTTGGGGGAGTCACCAATCACTGATCGGTTTACTAGCTCCCTCAGGCCACTCTCGTGCGCGATTCACTGAGATGTGCTCATGCGAGGTCCATGTATAACGCTCTCGATGGGAACCTGAGTCCCAGTTTAACTGCGTGTAACACGAGACCCCGATGACACTGCACCCGATGACTGATCAGTGCTTATTTGCTTCTCGCGTTCTGCCCCCAGGCGTTAGTCTGAGAACTGGTCTGTTGTTGGCCACCTGGCTTCTGACCACCGATCACCATTCTGGATGATCTGTCCCCTGACCTCTCTGCCGCCTGATCTGTCGGTGGTCACCTGGTCACTGACCCCCGATCACCGCTCTTGGTGATCGCCTCCCTGGTCTCTCTATCACCTGGTCCACGTGTCACCCTGCGAGTGGTCCACGTGTCACCCTGCGAGTGGTCCACGTGGTCCTCTGCTGCTGACGTCATCGACTACCGATGACCGATCGGATCACAAGCCCCCCAGTCTCGATTCGTGAACTCGTTCTCGGCGAAGAGACTAAGTGGTCGTGCCCTCAGTCCACGTGGCAAGTGGGGCCGCATCACGTGCCACCTCACGCGCTGCTTCTTTAACGTTTGGACTTCCTCTCTTAATCTCGCGACACGTGGCCCCATCGACGGCCAGCGTTGTGCGTCGCTAGCGCTTCTCTTATTCCAATTGGCGCGCTCTTTCACTGTTCCTTCATCTTCTTCAATCGACTCTCAGACCTTCTGCGAGCTCTTTCTCTGTGCACCCAACTTTCTTCAAGTTTTCTACCTCCAAACCCCTCGCGATCATTCAAAGGTATGGTTTTTCTTCTTCCTGGGCTTATTTGGGTCATCTTTACCGATTGCATTTGTCTTTCTCGTTGTCATGCATTCATCTTCTCTATTTTCCCTCTCTCGACCCGCGCTAGGGTTTCTTCGCGTTCTCGCTCTGACTTTTGCTTCTTCTTCTTCCTCTTTTCACCTGGGCATCCCTCTCTCCTTCGCCCTCTCTGTTTTCACTGAAACATTCATCATTCCCTCTTCTTCCATTCATTCTGACTTTTCGTTTTTCCTCCATTTGCAGCTATCTCGCGATGGCTCGCTTGAAACAAACTGCGCGTATAATTGCCTCATCCTCTGGTGCACAGCCTTCCGCGAGTGCGCCAGCTCCACCACCGCCTGTTGCTACCTCCTTCCATGACAACGCCAGGGTCTACGACTGGGCCTCCCTGGCGTTGCTCGCTGAAACCTCCACTCTACTGCCCCAGGGCCACCTCACGTCCTTGCTGAGCCACAATCCTGACGAGCCTTCCTGCGCCATCGACGGGAGAATGACTTCAAT